>NC_142064.1:1685000-1860000 GCF_059756535.1 Pantherophis guttatus
TGTGTATAAACGAATACATACTTACAATTCCATGTATTATCCTACTTCAGATGCAACTGTAGGTTGATAATATTGCTTTATTATTTATTTATTTATATTAATTTACACACATGGTTACTCCAGACAGTTTATTTTATTTATTTATTTGTTTGTTTGTCAAACATGTACAAGATAACAGGTATAGATATGAACAATAAAATAAACAAAAGAAGTAAATACAAATAAATTGGGATGGGTAGGACAGGGACGGCAGGCACGCTGGTGCGCTTATGCACGCCCCCTTTACGGACCTCTTAGGAATGGGGTGAGGTCCACGGTAGACAGTTTGAGGTTGAAGCTGTGAGGGCTTAAGGCTGTAACAATGGAGTCGTATTTTCTGCAATCGAGTTTGGAGCGGCTTACCTTGAGTTTGTATTGATAGTTTGTCCGTATACTAGTGTGGTTGAAACTGAAGAAGTCATTGACAGGCAAGACATTGTAGCAGACAATTTTGTGTACTATGCTTAAATCAGACTGCAGGCGTCGCAGTTCCAGATTTTCCAAATTTCAAGCCTGGTGGCATAAGGTATTCTATTGTGAGTAGAGGAGTGGAGTACTCTTCTCGTGAAATACCTCTGAACCCACTTAATCATGTTAATGCCTGAAATACAGTGTGGGTTCCAGGCAGATGAGCTGTATTCAAGAATTGGTCTGGCAAAGGTTTTGTATGCCTTACTTAGCAATACAGTTTGCAGAAAGAGAACCCCAAATACAAAACCCAGTAGCCCCCCTAACCCTGGCAACCACAAACCAACCACTTGATAGGCTCCATATCCCCTTGAGGTCCCCAAGCTACTGTCCGAACCATGTTTTCGGGGCCTTTCCAAAGAGTGTCAAGGTGGGATCCAATCTTATCTCCATGGGGTTGTTGTTCCACAGGGATGGAGTCACCACAGAGAAGGTCCTTCCTCTTGGTCCCACCAGATGGACCTCTTTAAGAGAGAAGATTCATAACAGTCCCTAGCTCCCATCTCTGATGGGTTGGGTAGATTAAGTGGGAAAAGAGAGTCCTTCAGATAATCTGGCTCCAGGCCAAGTAGGGCTTGAAAGATGTACACCCAGAAGCAAATTGGCAGGCAATGCAGCTCCTCAAGAGAAGTGACACATGCACAAATTTCAACTGACCTCAAACCATATTTTATTCTCCTCAAGGCCCAAAACACCTTCTGAGGGTTACCATATGTCCTCTCAGTTGTCTTTTTTCAGGCTAAGCCTATCTAGTTCCTTCAGTCTCTCTTCACCAGCAGTTCTTCCAAGATTACTTAGCTTCTGGTCCTTGGTCACCTTTCTAGTCCTTCTCTGGAACTCTACCAAGAAGACTCATTCTGCAAGAACTTGGCACCTCATGCAAGGTGGTATCTGACCAAGAAGAAGAAAGTGGAAGAATTACTTCTTATGATTTGCCCCAAAGATGCTTTTTCAAAAGACAACTGGACTTTTATTTTCCAAGAAACTTCTTCAGTTCTGACTGCATGGTGGAGAATGGAAGGATTTATACTCCTTGCAGTCATCTGGTCATTTGCACTCTTTCAGAGAGTTGTTGAGGCCACTTGGAGATTTATTTGTGCCTTCCAGGTCACCTGAACAGTGCAAATGGGAGTGGAGACTTCTTGGAACTATTGAAAGGACTGTGTTGTAAACAGGAGATAGATGAGGTCATATCCCCCCCCTCTTTTGAGAAAGGGCTATTCAATTTGGACACAGGTGGCCTCTTTGACCCCTCTTTCAAACCAGGGGTCCTCTCTGTCCAGAATCTGGACTTTGCTGTCTTCAAAAGAGCGACCTTTGTCTTTTAAATGCAGATGGACTGCTGAACCTTGTCCTGATGGGTTCTTCTCCTTTGTGTGCCATGCATTTGTGAGGTGAATGGGCACAGATAAATCTCCAAGTGGCCTCAGAGACTCTCAGAGGGAGCGCTAACGACCAGATGACTACAAGGATTATAAATCCTTCCATCTTCCGCCATTCATTCAGGACTGAAGAAGCTTCTTGGATGAGAAGCAAAATGTCTTCAAGGAAAAACAGTCCAGTTGCCTTTTGAAAAAGCACCTTTGGGACCTGGATGACAGAGAATCTCTGCAGACATTCTTATGATTTGAAAATTAGACTTTAGCTGAGGCATCCAACAACTCCATCTGCACTCCTGGCAGGTGTATTATTATTCTGCTGTCTCGTCTTTAGCTCTCAATGAATTCCTGTTGCAAAATCTTATTCCCTTTTGTACCTGAGGATTTCATTTCTGTTAACTAAAGTCCAGAATTCTGCGTTTCCCTGCGTTATATTTCATTCGGTTACTTTCAGCTCATTTCTCCGAGCAATCAAAATGGAATATCCACATTTTATTTCTGTTTTCTAAGGCATTAGCTCTCACGTCCAATGATAAATGACAAGTCACCAAACACGAGGATTCTTTTAGGAAGAAAAGAATTGGAATAATGACTTTAGCCAACCTTTTTTTGCCGGAACATTGTTCCTTTTATTGAACGGTATAGGTGCACTTGCTATTGGGATTCAAATTAAGTATCGGAAATCATATTAACTTAATTCAGTCAACAGGACCGTTATTCTGGAGGCCTTCTTGGACTGCTTTCCCTGCGCATTTGCTGCTAAAATTCAGATTACCATCTGTGAACCAGAAAAGGACAAGGAGAAGAAAAAAAAAAGAGGAGGAGGGGAAGGATAGAAAGAGGAGGAGGAGGAGGAGGAGGAGGAGGAGGAGGGAATAGAATAGAGTTGGAAGGGACATTGGAGGTCTTCTAGTCCAGCCTGCTGCTCTAGCAGGAGACCCTATACCAGTCTCTTGGTACTCTATGAGCCTGGTTGTTTCCTTGAAAATGGTTCATTCATGACTTAACTAGGAAACATCATCAGTGCTAGAAGGGAAGGTGATTTGCAAAGAGGAGGAGGAGGAAGAAGAAGGCTGAAGAGTCCTTGGTGCTCTCTGAGCTTGGTTATTTTCTTGCAGACATTTCATGATCCAACTAGGTTTGAGTTTTGAGTTTATTTAGATTTATATACCGCCCTACTCCCGAAGGACTCAGGGCGGTGGACAGCCAAAGATAAAACAGATGCAATATAAAATTAAAAAAATAAAAATAAAAACATGTTAAATAAATTAAATAAATATTAAAACACCCCTGTTTTAAAAAACAAATTAAAATTAAACAATTAAAAAGAGTTAAGCCAGCCCAGCTTGTTGAAATAAAAAAGTCTTGAGGGCGCGGCGGAAGGTGCGTAAATCCGGGATCCTCCGTATCTCCGGGGGGAGCTCGTTCCAAAGGGCAGGTGCCCCCACAGAGAAGGCCCTCCCCCTGTGGGCCGCCAATTGACACTGTTTGGCCAATGGCACCCTGAGGAGCCCCTCTCTGTGGGAGCGTACTGGCTGGTGAGAGGCTCTCGGTGGCAGAAGGCGGTCTCGTAAGTACCCAGGTCCTGAGCCATGGAGCACTCTAAAGGTGGTAACCAAAACCTTGAAGAGCACCCGGAAGACCACCGGGAGCCAGTGCAGCTCGCGCAGGAGAAATGTTACATGGGTGCGCCGTGTCGCTCCCATAACCACTCGTGTGGCCGCATTCTGGACCAGTTGGAGCCTCCAGGTGCTCCTCAAGGGGAGCCCCATGTAGAGAGCATCATCAGTGCTGGAAGGGAGGGGAGTTGCAAAAAAGAGGAGAAGGAGAAGGAGAAGGAGAAGGAGAAGGAGAAGGAGAAGGAGAAGGAGAAGGAGAAGGAGAAGGAGAAGGAGAAGGAGAAGGAGAAGAAGAAGTTTTGGAGTACCTGATAAAATCATAGGGCTGGAAGGGACTTTCGAGGTCTTCCAGTCCAACCCCCTGATCAAGCAGGAAACTCTTCTGGACAGATAGCTGTCCAAGAAGCTATTTTCTTCCTGAAAATCTCCAGCGATGGAACACTCACAACTTCTGGTGGCAAGCCGTTCCACTGATTGATTGTTTTCACCATCAGGACATGTCTCCTTAATTCTAGGTTGGATCTCTTTGATAAGCTTCTGCTCATTACTTCTTCTCCTGCCTTCAGGTGCTTTGGGGGGTAAACTGACCCTCTCTTCTCTGTGACAGGCCCCTCAGGTACTAGAAGACCGCTATCCAGTCCCCCCTGAGCCCTGTTGTTGTTGTTGTTGTTGTTGTTGTTGTTATTATTATTATTATTATTATTATTATTATTATTATTATTATTATTTGTTAGATTAGACATAGGTCCCTGAACCATTCTTCGTATGGTTTATTCTCCAGACCTTTTATAATTTCTGTTGCTCTTCTCTGCACACTTTCTGGGGCTTCAGCATCTTTTTTGTATCATGGGAATCGGACCTGGACACAGTATCCCAAGTGTGGCCTCACCAGGGATGGTCTACCAAGACTCCTAGATCCTTCTCAAAGGCACTTCTGTTGAGCCAGGTGCCACTTCTTCTCTACCTGTGCATTTGGTTTCTCCTGGCTAAGTGCAGGACCTGACTTTTCTCACCATGAATCACATCTTGTTGGTAGGACCCTGACACGGCAGTGGTGGTACTTATCCGGGATGACAATGAAGATGCTTATAAGCAAGAGGTGAAGGCTCTGGTGGACTGGTGCAATAAAAGTAACCTGGCTCTAAACGTTAATAAAACAAAGGAGATCATTGTAGATTTTAGATGGAGTTGGCATGGTCCTACTCCACTCCGTATCAATGATGCAGCTGTAGAGGTGGTTAACAGTATTAAGTATCTGGGGATGCAGATAACTAGCAATCTGACTTGGTCTCTCCACACGTCATCCTTAGTGAAACATGAGAACCAAAGTCTGCATTTCCTGCGTCGGATGAGGAGAGCACATCTTTCTCCTTCTGTCCTGGCCACTTTTTACAGAGGCACCACAGGGAGCTTTTTCACAAACGGCATCCCTGTTTGTTTTGGTGGCAGCAGTGCCTCAGATAGAAAGTCCCTACAGAGAGTGGTGAGGACAGCAGAGAAAATTATAGGACGCTCGCTTCCTGTTATTCAGGATACTGCTTACAAGCGCTATGTGCTTAGAGCTCAAAGCATTGTTAAGACCCCCACACACCCACTTCATGGTCTGTTCCTGTTGCTCCCCTCTGGGAGAGGGTTTTTGAAGTATTTCTAGCAGGACTTCCAGATCCTGGAACAGCTTTGTTCCTGATGCTATCCGTCTGGCAAACTTGCAAGATTTGTTTCTCTTGCCGTGTACATCCGAAGTAGACTGCGTTGTTTCTCCGTGTCATATAATATATGTGGGTACCTGCAGATATATATTTACGTATCTTGTCATGTTTATGTTTTATATTAGGGGTGAAGACCCTTTGCGAGCTATCTGCAACATAATTCCATTTTAATGTATGCCGATTAGTCTACATTCAAAGTGACAATAAAGTTATTCTAAGTCACTGTGAAGCCCACAAAGGCCCAATTCCTTTTCTCTTCCCTTCGAGCTGTATCACCCCTGGTCCACTCCTGGTCTTCTCATCTCTCACACAAAGTCTTTACAGGTGCTCTGTTTTTTTTTTCCTATTATTATTATTACTTTGAGATACAGTCGATATCCATCACCAGCACTTGGCGAGAGTTTCTGCCGTTGCCATGGTTACAGCTCTAACTCAAAGCACCACTATTTCCCCCCCTCCTGCTCCCTGCCCACGGTGGGCTTCTCCCGCCGTGCACCCTGCAATCAGGATCGCCTCCCCGTAAAAGTGGCACTAATTGAGCGTGAAATGCGATGCGTCCAAACTGTACCACATAATTTATGCAGAGTTAAATAGTTTTAAGATGTTCTTTTGTCACGTCGGGGTCCAGTCTTGACCCTTCTGGCTGAGCTCCCCAAATTAGCCTGTCGATGTCAAAATCTGGAGCCTGTTTGGTGGAGGATTTGA
The DNA here is from genome assembly GCF_059756535.1 of Pantherophis guttatus. NCBI lineage: Eukaryota > Metazoa > Chordata > Lepidosauria > Squamata > Colubridae > Pantherophis > Pantherophis guttatus. Next base: position 1,690,920 of record NC_142064.1, read on the forward strand.
TCGTCAGATGTCTCTTCTTCCATTTTGACGATGAAAAGGGAGACAGATTATGCAAAAAAACCCAGGATACAGCTCATCTTGTTGGACACTTTTTTTTAAACCGTGCAACCAACATTGTCCTTTCCAAGCATGTTAGGTGGATTTGTGTGTGTGTGTGTGTGTGTGTGTGTGTATGTGTGTGTGAATGTCAAAACACACCAGCTTGGACCTCGTCTTCCAGGTTAATTTGCAAATTGGAACGCAATTATCTATTCTCTCATCCTTCCCAAAGTGTTTCAGAGTAGGGTGGTTTTAAAATGCAAAAACGCATCTTCAGATGATGTGTTTTGCAAGGGAAAAAAAGCATCTTTTAAGCAGGGCTTCGGAATACATTTTCATATGGAATTGTTAAAATGGAAGATGAATGTAAGAATGAAGCCAAGTGAACATATGAGGAAACACATGTGAAATGGAATATTATCAGGATTTGTTTAGACATTGGTGTCTTATTCAATATGTTCCTCAATAATGAAGATATTTCATGAGAGACCCAGGAAGAAAATACAAAAAAACAAAACAAAACAAAAACAAACAAACAAAAAAAAAAAAACCATCCAAAAACCATAGCTGTGAATTCTATCATCTAGGTAAGCGACAATTAAACAAGATTTCAGTTTTCTTATCAGATGTGATCCAAAACAGTGCAATTTAATTTTAAGTCGTAGAAGTTCAACACCATAAAATGCCAACAAGTTAAGTTCAGTAAATCTGGATCATTTTTACATCTAGCTAATAGGGGATCTAGGACAACTCGGTGCAGCCAACTCACCATGGCCAACTCACCTGCTCCAACTCGCCACAGTCAACTTTCTGTGGCCAACTCACTGCAGGACAAGAGTTTCACTAATATTGAAGAAATGGTGGGATAGAATCATTAAAGAAAAGATGCCAAAGGAGGGACAAAATGAAATGTGAATGACAAAAATTATTTTTTAAAAAAGTATTTTAAATACTTAAATTGAATCGTTGAATTGTTCTGTGGCAACTTGGCAACAGTGAGTTGCCTTGGTGAATTGGCCATGGTGTGTTTGGCCATGGTATGTTGGCCATGGTGAGTTGGCTATGGTGAGTTGTCCGTGCTGAGTTGTCCCATTCCTCTAATAGGAGATCTGATCATGATGTCTGGAAACTGATTCATTGTTCTTGTCATCAGGAAATTCCTTACTTCTAGATTGGATCTCTCATTAATGATCTTCCAGCTGTTACTTCTTGCCCTCAGGTGCTTTGGAGAATAACAGAATAACCGAGTTGGAAGGGACCTTTGGACGCCTTCTAGTCCAACATCCTGCTCAAGGCAGGGGACTTTAGATCATTCTGGATCAATGTCTGTCTAGTGACTTCTTGAAAATATCCAACGATGGAGCACCCATGACTCCATTGCTTGGTCGTTCTCACTGTCAGAAAATTCTCCTTAGTTCCAGGTTAGATCTGCCTCTCAGGAGCTTCCACCCATTGCTTCTTGTCCTGCCCTGTGGTGCTTTGGAGAATAAGTCAAGCCCTTCTACTCTGGGACAACCCCTGAAGTAGTACAAGACATGTCTCCCCTGATCCTTCTCTTTGATAGTCTAGACTAGAGGTCTTCAAACTTGACAGCTTTAAGACTTGTGGACTTCAACTGGCTGGAGAATTCTGGAAGTTGAAGTCCACAAGTGTTAAAGCTGCCAAGTTTGAGGGCCCCTGGTCTAGACATACCTAGTTCCCTCAACCGTTCGTCATAAGATTTAGTCTCCAGACACCTGGTAATCTCTGTTGCTTTATCTGCACTCTTTCTAGGGTCTTAGCCCCTTCAGTGAAGAGTCTTGGTTTCTCTGCTCATTCTTCTCAAATCTCCTGATCCATAACTTGACACATTGCTTTCTCTTATGGGTCCCCTACTGTGGGCTCCTTCCATCTCCTTCTCTTCTCATGGTTTGACCACAACCCAACTGTCAACCTCAATCCAAGTGTGGACCTCTTTCCTAGATTTAATTCGGACCACTTTGCCCTTGTACAATGAATATTTCTTGTTGGAATCTTGCTGAGAAAGTTAAGATCCATGGAGACAACCCTTCGGATTTTCTTCGGTTTCCCATCACAAGTTGCTCCTGATTCCCCTCTTTTCTCAGCTTTGATTAATCACCCCCAGGAATGTTCTCTCCCCAAAGACCAAGCTAAAGCTCAGTTTGTCTGGGCCATTTCGCCTGCGGGTGGGGGCGGGCCCAGGGTTTGTCCACCGGCGTTCCCATCTTCAGATCCCATCAGTTACTGGAGCGGGGAGCTCCAAAACCTGGAGAAATTGCTACCATGTGTCTCCATCACCTCCCGGAGATTAGCCCCAGATGGGGAAAATGGGGGTGGGGGAGGGAGGAGGGGGAAAGGGGGATCCTCTTCACATCCATTTGCATTCTATGTTTGATCTAAATTTATAGCAGACGTCTTGGAAATATATGTGGCGAGGAGGGAGATAGATTTCAAACATCACCCAAACTGGCTACTTCGTGTGTTATTTCAAATATATGGACAGGATCATTAGGGGATGGGCACACGCACATACACACACACACACACACTGTCACACAAACACACAGTTTTGTGTTTCAGCATGTGGTGGTAACTTTTTCCAGCGTGTTCTTCCGGTTGCGCTCGCACGGTGTGGGTTTCCTTGCCAAGCATCCGCTGTCTGCAATGTTTCAGCAGCTGCTGTGGGAGGGCAGAGCAAGGGTCTTTTCCATTGCTTGGGGAGCAGGGTGCCCAAGGGGGTGGGTGGGGAGCTTTTAGTGGTGGTGGTGGGTGTCTTACACGCCCAGCCTGACCACAAGATCCCTCCCCAGCCCAGACCGAAAGCTCTGAGGCCAGCAAAGGCGGGTGGGAGGGGCATGTTTCCCCTCCTTCGTTGCTTCCTGAGCCCCACATGAAGGACTTGGAGTGCATGAAGGACCAGGCAGGCTGTGGGAGCATCCGCTGTTGCGGTCTGGAGTCATGCGCTCAACTTGCTAATTGGGTTTTGTCGCTAATTGGTGGCTTGCTTTTCTTGGCTCTGCTTTACATGTGGTTCCAAAGATGGGAGGGGGCTATTTTAATGCAGCCACCCATCCTGGGGCTTCCACCCCACACTTCCTCATCTAGCCGTGAGAATCCGGGATTCAGAAACTATCACAGCAGCAGGAGGCTGTGTGAAACTTTATTCTCTCTCTGTGTGTGTTTCTCTCTCTTCTTTCTTTTTTCTTTCTTTCTTTCTTTCTTTCTTTCTTTCTTTCTTTCTTTTTCTTTCTTTCTTTCTTTCTTTCTTTCTTTCTTTCTTCTTTCTCTCTCTCTCTCTCACTCTCTCTTTTCCTTTCTCTCTCCCCCCTTTCTCTCTGTTTCTCTCTTTTTTCCCCTCTTCTCTTTTTTCTTTTTCTTTTTTTCTCTTTCTGTTTTAGGTCTGTCTTTCTTTTTCTCTCTCTCTCTCTGCCTTTCTCTCTCCCCTCCCTTTCTCTCTGTTTCTCTCTTTTTTTCCCCCTTCTCTTTTTTTTTCTTTTTTTCTCTTTCTGTTTTAGGTCTTTCTTTCTTTCTTTCTTTCTTTCTTTCTTTCTTTCTTTCTTTCTTTCTTTATCTTTCCCTCTCCCTCCTTCTCCCCCCTCCCCCTCCTTCCTTATGTGTGCCTATATGTATGAGGGCTAGAGTTATAAAAGGTACTTGAGGTTCCTTAGGTACAATTCATCTTCATTACAGGGAATCCGTAGAAAATCATCCTGGTCAGTTGGATGTCCAACTTTTGCCTGAGCTCATCCAAAATTACAGAGTAAGTTGAATTTGGAAAGGACCTTGGAGCTCAATCAGAATATACCATTTCAGACAAGTGACTGTCCAGTCTCTTCTTAAAAACAAACCAGTGTTGGAGCACCCACAACTTCTGGTGGCAAGCTGTTCCACTGGTTAATTGTCCTCACTATCAGGAAGTTTCTCCTCAGTTCCAGGTTGCTTCTCTCCTTGATTTGTTTCCATCCGTTGCTTCTTCTCCTGCCTTCAGGGGCTTTGGAGAAGAAGAGCCAAGCACTTATCTCAGTCTAACTGTCTTAATTCTCAGAAGGGGTTTTTCCCCTTACATTCGGTTGGAATCCACTTTCCCCAACCTTTAATTTTTTTCTCATGCGATTCTTCTCCAGTGCTTGGAGAAGGCTGCCGTATCTTTTCTTTCTCAAAGTTTAAAAAAGTTAAGGAGCACTCCTTTAAGAGCTTCCCCAGGAACTTAGTTCCTGACCACCTTCCTGCCTCTCCCTGAACCAATCTCAATTTCTCCCAATCCTTCGGGAAATGCTGAGAACTAGAAGCACATTTTGAAGCCCAATGGATCCCGTTAGTCATTTGGGCTGTGAATCTGTGGGACACAAGGGCTGCATCTATATCAGGCCCTCCCAACAATCAAGAATGACCCATGCAGTTACTAATTGAAGAGAATATTTCTGACTCAGAGTTGAATAGTCGGGCGTCCATTTTGGTGATTTGACAGCTGCCGCCCAACTTCATTTCTGTCAAGGAGAATTTCGTGCTCTCTCCCGTTTGGGATTGTGCTGCCTTGCCGTTTTACTCTCCTCCCGGCTTTATTGGGGCTACAGATTGCTTACCCTTACGCCCAGGCTGCAATTGCCTTCTCTTCCTCTTCCTCTATCTCCTCCTCCTCCATCTTCTTCTCCTCCTCCTCTTCCTCTTCTTCTTTCTCCACCTTCTCCTCCTCCTCCATTGTGTCCTCCTCCTCTTCTTCTTCTTTCTCTACTCTCTCCTCCTCCATCTTCTCCTCCTCCTCTTCTTTCGCCTCTTCCTTCAATATCTCCTCCTCCTCCTCCTCCTTTTCCCCTTTCTCTTTCTCCTTCTCCTCCTTCATATTCTTCTCCAGCTTCTCTTCTTTATCTTATTCTCCTTCTCCTCCTCTTCCTTCTCCATGTTATCCTTATCCTCTTCGTCTTCCTTTTCCATATTCTTCTTCTTTTCCTCCTCCTCCTCCTCCTCCTCCTCCTCCTCCTCCTCCTCCTCCTCCTCCTCCTCCTCCTCCTCCTCCTCCTCCTCCTCCTCCTCCATGCTAGTAAGGAATGGGGCTAGTAAGGAGGAAGCCATAATTTAGCCTGCAAGGCTGGGTTCACACAAGGTCCTAAGGCATTAAAAGAAAATCCCCATGGATTGCTCGCATTGTGTGAATGCATCCACTAGGCTTCTGCAGACGCGTGCTGGAGTTGTAGCAATGTGTGCAGCAGCCCTTTCTCTCTCCTTTTCCAGGCGAAGCAAAACCCGTGTTTAAAAATTCAGCAGCCCCCTTTCCTGGCGAGGGCAGGAGAGAAGGACCCTGTGCTTTAACCTTGGCTGCTGGTGCCGCTGCCATTAAAGCTACAAATCTATGGAGACTGAAAATTTCAGAGCCATCTATCTTCTCACCTTGGAGGGGCTGTCAGAGCGAAGGAACGTTCCTCGGGAGCCGTTCTCCCCTCCTGCTCCCCCTGGCCCCCTGACTCCTATTTCATCCCTCGAACAATGAGAAAATTATTCTTGTTCTCTAATTCAACCGGAGGTCACTTTCTATGTCGCTTCATCTCCCCCGAGCCCATCTGAATGCAGTGAAGGTCACCAGGGGAGGCCTCCGAGGTTGAGAAAGAGCAAAGCTGCAGGCAGCCGAAGGGATCTCGCTCCTTCCCCTTCGTGAGTTCCCTTCCGGCTCTGATCTGAAGTTGATCTGTTGAGAAAAGCCGCTGAGAGGATCACGCTTTCTGGATCAGGACTTCACTAAGGGGCAGGCCTTGGCCAGAACCCATGAACTGCAAAAGGCTGCTTTGGATTCTGCTGCTCCAGCTGTCAGGCAGGCCCTCGATTCTCTCACTGAGGGGCTCCTTGGTGCTCCCGGAGGCTGGTGGTTTTCTTGCAGACATTTCATGACCCAACTAGGTGACATCATCAGTGTTAGAAGGGGGAGCGGTTTGCAGAGTGGAGAACAAGGAGGGGAGGACATGGGGGAGGAGGAAAACTCTGGGTGCTCTGAGCTTGATTGTTTTCTTGCATATATTTCATTACCCAACTAGGTAACAACATCAGTGCTAGAAGGGAGACCCGTTTGTGGAGAGTAGTAGTAGTAGTAGTAGTAGTAGTAGTAGTAGTAATAGGAGGAGGGGGAGGAGAATTATGAGTGTTCTCTGAGCTTGGTTGTTTTCTTCAAGATGATTCATCACCTATGCAATGTGATCAAGGTTGGAAGGGAGAGTGGTTTATGGAGAAGAGGAGGAGGAGGAGGAGGAGGAAAAGGAGGAAGAACGGAGGAGGAAAACTATGGGTGCTCTGAGCTTGCAGATATTTCATTACCCAACTAGGTAACATCATCAGCACTTGAAGGGAGAGCAGTTTATAGAGAGTGGTAGTAGTAGTAGTAGTAGTAGTAGTAGTAGTAGTAGTAGAAGTAGAAGTAATACAATTATGGATGCTCTTAGCTTGGTTGTTTTTTAGCAGATGATTCATTATCTGTGTAACATGATCAGGGCTGGAAGGGAGTGTGGCTTGTGGAGAGGAGGAGGAGGAGGAGGAGGAGGAAAAGAGGGTAGTGAGGTCCTTGGTAGTCTCAAAATTTAGTCATGAGATGTTGTGTTCTTTTAGCTTTTTTACTGTCTCTTTTGAATGGTGTGTAAATATTGGTTATCTCTATTAGAGCGCAGTGGTCAGAGTGCAGGACTGCAGGCTCCTTCTGCTGATCGCCGGTGCCAGCAGTTTGGCAGATCGAATCTCATCAGGCTCAAGGTTGACTCAGCCTTCCATCTTTCCGAGGTGGGTAAAATGAGGACCCAGATTGTTGGGGGCAAGAGGCTGACTCTGTAAACCGCTTAGAGAGGGTTGTAAAAGCACTGTGAAGCGGGATGTAAGTCTAAGGGCGATTGCTATGTGCCTGACGATGGCTGATTTGTCTTCTTTTCGTTGGGTTTACTTGAGAGGTTGTGGAAGGCTTTAGTTGATTGGTGTGCTATGGTGACTCCATGTGCTTGTAATGGTCTGTTGGTGGTTTCTGAGATGTTTTTGATGTGTGGCCATGTTTTCCTTTTCGCAGCTTGCGTTGGTTGAGCTGCAGTGGGTTGAGTGGTCTTCAAAAGACCACAGAAGAAGAAGAAAAACAGGAGTCATGTACAATATATAGTGTCAGGATTGTTGCAGCTGTTCCTGTATGTAAGACCAAGGAGGCAGAAGACTAGCAGAGAGCGTCCGGCAAGCCAATGCAGAAGAATACTGACGATTCTTCCAGGCCTTGATCCTGGAAGATCCTGGAAGATCCTGGAAGATCCTGGAAGATCCTGGAAGATCCTGGAAGATCCTGGAAGATCCTGGAAGATCCTGTCTTGAGAACCAGATTGAAGAAGGGTTCCTGCCGCAGGATGAAAAAGGGGGAGATGGGTGGGAAGGGGAGGAGAGAGGATGGGAATACCTTCTGGAGATCGCCTTCCAAATCTGAGCAGCTTGTCAAGAGAAGAGATCTCCAACCCCATGACTGGTACCAGTCCATGGCCTGTTAAGAACTGGACCACACGGTTAGAAATGGGTGACAGGTGAGTGAAACCACACATGCATGGGATGTAGGTTGTTTGCTCTGCCCCCCCAGTTCATGAGAACATTGTCTTCCACAAAAATGGTCCCTGGGGCCGAAATGTTGGGGACCACAGGTCAAGAGAAAGAGAGGAGATGGTTCTCGGCCTAAATGGCCCTGAAAAACAGGGCCTTGCAGACAGGGAAAGGGCTGTGCCATAGCAGATTTAGCAAACAGGGAACTTCCCTGGGCATCACCTCACTTCAGTTGCCCGGGTGGCAAGGTTTGTGTTGGCCAAAGCTGGAAAACTGCCAATCTGGCCACCGATGCCCAAACTGGACCCTGTGAGGGAGATGAAGGACGGTGGGTTGGACGTTGATCAATAAAATGAATAAAGATGCATTTTAAAAGTGAGGGGGAGGGACAAGAAAAGTGGAATCAAATGCTGAAGACTTCTTCCATTCTTCTTCTCTGAAATTTTGAAACTCTGCCTTCCTCTTATGGGTAGGAAGCTGTGAGGAAAGGCCCCGAGACAGAGAAAGGGAACAAAGAAATGAATGAAGAAAGAAGGTTGTGACAAACAACTGAAAGTGTGGCAAACTGGAGTGAATAAGTTTGTCTGGAATGAGAAAAAGCCGAGAGTAAAACTGAAAATTATGCAAGATGTTCCAGAAAGGGGAGGCCTTAAACTTCCAAACCTACAGCTATATTATGATGCAGCAGCTCTGACTCTAACAAGTGATTGGTTTGGAAGGAAAAAGACTGGAATATTGAATGCAGAAAGTTTTGATCTTCAATTTGGATGGCATGCCTACTTATTTTATGATGATAAAGTTGATAAACTATTTAAAAGTCATATACTTAGAGATTCCTTAATGAGAGTTTGGAAGAAGCACCAATTCAAATGGGATTACAAAATACCGCTATGGCTGGATCTTGGTCACGTTTTGTGGAATACAAATATAATGTCACTCGGGGGGGGGTTTATACAAAGAGGTTCTTTTTACAGATGCGGGCAGATGGCAGCTGAAGACATTACAGACACTGTTGGATGAAGGGATTAATTTAACTTGGTTACAATATAATCAATTACAATTGAGATGGAAAGAGGACCAAAAAACTGGTATTATGTTGCATGAGGAAGAATTGGTTAGACATATAAAAGAGAAAGGTCCAATGCATATCAAAAGGCTTTATAATGTTTTGTTAGAAAGGGATTCAGAAACCGAATTAGTTAAAGATTGCATGATTAAGTGGGCACAAAATTTTGAAGAACCAGTGATGCTGGAAACATGGGAAAAAATCTGGGTTCAGAATGTTAAGTTTACACAGTCGCAGAATTTGAGGGAAAATTTCTACAAAATGTTTTATAGATGGCATTTAGATCCCAAAAAGTTGTCGTGTATGTACCCTAATGTTCAGCCAAAATGTTGGAGATGTGACTGTTTAGATGCTACATATTATCATGTTTGGTGGACCTGTAGGAAAGTTAAGGCTTTTTGGATAAAAATCTGGTGGGTCATGCAGAATGTTTTGAAGAAAAAAATTCAATTTTCTCCACAATTGTTTTTATTGGGTATAGTTAAGGGTTTTACATTGGGTGAAACAAAATTGATATTGTATATGATAACAGCAGCAAGATTGTTGATAGGTAAATATTGGAAAAATGAAGCTTTGCCCACTATTGAGGAATGGACTTTGAAGATGGCCAGTTTTGCGGAGATGGCGAAGATTTCAGCATATCTAAAGGACTGTTCACAAGAGACTTATGAATGGGAATGGAAAAAGTGGATAGAATATATTCAGAACAAATACCAAACTAGGAAGTACCAAATAGCTTTTATTTGAAAATAATGTATTAGAAATATTTTAATGTAATGAAAATTATAAGGGGGGAGGGAGGGTTCAAGTTTTATATTAAGGGGGGTTTCTTTATGTGACATGACTATATTGTGTGGAAGTCTGGGGGGGAGGGGAGGGTTAAGGAGGGCTAGGGAGGTTGGGAAGTGTGGGGGGGGTTGTGGGGGGGAAAAAGGGGTGAAAATGTAATTGTAAAACTATTGCAATAAAAAAAAGAAAGAAGGTTGTGGCATAAGGTCATTGAAGGACAACGAAGGTTGAGGGAGGGAGGGAGGGAGGGAGGGAGGGAGGGAGGGATGAAAGAAAGAAGGGAGGGAGGGAGGGAAGAAGGAAGATAAGGGAGGGGAAGGAGAAGAAAGAAAGAAAGAAAGAAAGAAAGAAAGAAAGAAAGAAAGAAAAAGAAAGAAAAAAGAAAGAAAAATGAAGGAAGGAAGGAAGGAAGGAAGGAAGGAAGGAAGGAAGGAAGGAAGGAAGGAAGAAGGGAGGGAGGGAGGGAAGGAGGCAAAAAGGAGGGAGGGAGGAAAGGAAGGAGGGAAGATGAGGGAAGGGAAGAAAAAGAAAACAACCCAACTCAATGAGTACCAAGAATGGCACGGTTCTCCTCCTCCTCCTCCTCCTCCTCCTCCTCCTCCTCCTCCTCCTCCTCCTCCTCCTCCTCCTCCTCCTCCTCCTCCTCCTCTCCACAAATCCATCTTCTTTCTAACACTGATAGTGTTACCTAGTTACATAATAAAACGTCTGCAAGAAAGCACCCAAGCTCAGGGACCATAAAGGACCCTAAAGTTCTTCTCCTCCTCCTCCTCCTCTTTTTCTTCTCCTCTTCCTTCTCTATTTTCTCCTCCTCCTCCTCCATCTTCTCCTTCTCCTCCTTTTCCTCTTTCTCTTTCTCCTCTTCCTCCATATTCTCCTCCTCCTCTTCATCTCCTCCTCCTCCTCCTCCTGCTCTATCTTCTCCTCCTCCTTCTATATCTTCTCCTCCTTTTCCTCCGCCTGCTCGTCCTTCTCTTTCTCCTCCTTTTCCTTTTTCTCTTTCTCCTCCTCCTCCATATTATTCTCCTCCGCCTCTTTATTTCCTCCTCCTTCTCTTGCTCCTCCATCTGCTCCTTCTCCCCCTCCCTCTCCCACAATTTGTTGAGTAGTTGTCGTTTCCAGGCCATGTGTTTCCATTTTACCCAAGCAAAGCCTTCCCAGGACCCCTTGTTCTTCCCCATCTCCTCTCCCCATCCTGCCTCTCGGTCCGATGGTTATTAGGTCCAACCTGGAAAGTGGATAACTGCCTCTGCTGGCCACCAGCTTGGAGAGTGATGGAGTGTCCTTCAGGTGGTGTGACCATCTCTTTTTCTCCTGGCGCTCTCGGCTACACAAACTAATCACGCCTTGTGCCAAGTGCACTTTTGCCTGGGCTGAGCCTCCCGTCTATTCATTTCACCTCCTGCAGGAAAGCTGGGAACGTTTTGCTGGCTCAGGGTTTGTTCCTCAGGTCTGGAGAAGACAATGAGTCCTTCTGCCTCACCTCCCGCATTGATTGGGAGGGATGCCTGGAGGTTGAGTCACGGCAAAATGGACTTCTTTTCTTTTTGGTTGGAAAGGTTTCGCTGCTTATCCAAGTCGCTTCTTTAGTCTGAACAAGTTGGTCAGCTTGCTCATGTGTCCTCTAGGATGGTTTCATTTCTCACCTAATCTGGAGAGGCTCCCTAGGTGAGTAGGCATAGAGAGTCATTAAGGGTCCTTATTCCCAAAACCTTCTCTTAGATGGGCCGTTAAGTGGGATCTCCCTGGTGAACCTATGCAATGGCCCCGATCTTCCTGGGAACTCCTGCAAGAGCAGCAGGAAAAAATGGGGGACAGGTTGTGTCTGAGGTCTCTACCACCGTTGGAGGAAGGACTTTCCACTTTGGCATAAGTGGATTCCTTCACTGAGGGTTTCTCTTGGTTGGCTGGTTGGTTGCTTTCTTGCAGCTGTTTCATTACCCAAGTAGGTGACATTATCAGTGCTAGAAGGGAGAGGAGGAGGAGGAGAAGTGTGGGGTTCCTGGTGCTCTCTGAGCTTGGTGGTTTTCCTGTAGACATTTCATTACCCAACTGGGTGATATCATCAGTGCTAGAAGGGAATGGGGTTTGTGGAGAGGAGGAGTAGTAAGAGGAGGAGGAGGAGGAGGAGGAAGAGGAAGAGGAGGAGGAGGAAGAGGAAGAGGAAGCTACAAAGGTCTTTGGTGCTCTCTGACTTTGGTTGTTTCCTTGCAGACATCCCACTACCCAAAGTAGGTAATATCATCAATGCTAGTAACTTTACTAGCAGGTAACATCACTAGCACTGACGATGCTATCTAGTTTGGGTTTTGGATCATCTGCAAGGAAACAACCAAGCTCAGAAAGCACCAAGGACCCCTCAGTTCAACCCCAAACTTCAAATCTTCATCTCTATTGGATTTCTTCACTCCTCTCTCAAACCATCTATCTTCCCTCTCCAAAATGATCCTCAGAAGAGTGTCCTTTTAAGTGAAGGTTTACTGCTGATTCTGGTGCTGTGGTGTTACTTGTCTTGTGCTCTCTTCTTCATCCACATATTGGGAGGGATAGTTCAGCCTTTGCTGAACTATTAGGAGCCTGGAGGCGTGGAGGCTAAAACATATAAAGAATAGTTGCAGGAATTGGGTATGTCTAGTCTAGAGAAAAGAAAGACTAGGGGTGACATGATAGCAGTCTTCCAGTATTTGAGGGGCTGTCACAGAGAATAGGGGGTCAACCTCTTCTCCAAACCTCCAGAAGGCAGGAGAAAAAGCAACGGACGGAAACTAATCCAGGAGAGAAGCAACCTGGAACTAAGGAGAAACTTCCTGGCATTGAGAACAATTAACCAGTGGAACAGAAGTTGCCTTCAGAAGTTGTGGGTGCTCCAACACTGGAGGCTTTGAAGAAGAGATTGGACAGCCATTTGCCCAGAACAGTAGAGGGTCTCCTGCTTGAGCACGGGGTTGGACTAGAAGACCTCCAAGGTCCCTTCCAACTCTGTCATTCAGTTATTCTGTCTATCAGCAGAGGACTCTCCCAAGACCAGATCGGCATTCCAAAATGGGGTGCCAAACCAAGAACAGCCTTAGCAAAACAAATCGAAGCGGGTGTGTGTGTGTGTGTGTGTCTCCTTTTGTGACTCTCCAGAAAGCAGCCAACTGTGTTGGTCCACCACAAAAGACACCGTCAACTCGCACATTTGTTGTGGCCTGCCTTCCTTGGCCCACAGTCCGCTCCATCAGATGTTCAGCTAGAGGCAGCCGACAAAAGACTGCGGGGAGACTCGATTTGAGATGCCACAAGAAGGCTCTCTTTGATGAGAAACCATTTGCATTCAGTTCTCCTTCACCCGACTCCAATGCTGTGAGCGACATATGCAGGGGTGGGATGCGTGTGTGTGTGTGTGTGTGTGTGTGTGTGTGTAAATGGCTGGAGTGGGAGGCTTGTGTTATTCTCACCACGATGCTTGCGCAATTAAAGACAGGGCTGGTTGTCTTTTTCCTTTGCAGCAATCTGTGTCTCGGCTTTCATAGGAAAGAGCCGCAGAGCCAAAAACCTGCTGTTCGCTCTCAGGGTGTCAGGATAAGGTTCACAAGTAACCGCTGATGGACTAAATTCCACGTAAAAAAAAAAAGTCATAACCGTTTAATATTGATAAAGTACTGAAATGTAAATGTTCAAAGCGAGGCAGGAGGGACAGGGGGGAGGAACAGAGCAATGGCTTCCAAAATAAATAGCAAACCCCAGAGTGGAAAAAGAGAAGCTTTCTTCAGCCCTCAAGCTTGCAGGACAGGGAAACCCCCCCCCCCCCCGAGAAGTTTTAGCATTTAGGAAATTAGGACCTTTTGGCCAGTTCGCTCCCACAGAGAGGGCCTCCTCAGGGTGCCGTCGGCCAGACAATGCCGGCTGACGACCCCCAGGAGGAGAGCCTTCTCTGTGGTGGCACCTACCCTTTGGAACAACCTACCCCCAGAGATACGAGTGATCTCCGACCTCCGGACTTTTCATCGGGCCCTAAAAACCCATCTCTTTCAGTTAGCCGGTCTCTCTTGATTTTATGATTTTATGGTTGGTTTTAAATTTTGATACGGATTTTAAATTGATAAATTTTAAACTATGGGCCAAATTTAATTATTTTAAATCTATTTTTAATCGTACTTTATGTATAAATGTTTTTATTTTGGCTGTTCACCGCCCTGAGTCCGAAAGGAGAAGGGCGGTATAGAAATTCGAATAATAAATAATAAATAAATAAATAAAGATGCTACTCAAGTCCTGACTGGTTTTTGCCTTCCTCCATTTTATCACCATTGCTTAATCGAACGGTGTGGTCTTTGGTTTGGTTGTTTTCTTGCAAACATTTCATGACTCAGCTATGTAATATCATCAGTATGAGTGAGTGTGGAGTTTGCACCCTTTTTCAGTGGAGTTGGAACGGTTTTTTCCCCCTTGGTATCTCCTTGACCAAGCTATTGTTTTCTGCTTGATTGTTTGTCTGGTGTTAATCCCTGTTTATCTGGGTTTCTTCTTCTGTGGGCTCCTTTGTGCTTTCTGAGCTTGGTTGTTTTCTTGCAGACATTTCATGACCCAACTAGGTAACACCATTAGTATAGGAGAAGGGTGGGAGGAGGAGGGGAGAGGAATGACAAGGGAAAGGGAGAGGAGAAGGGAAGGGAAGGGGAAGGGGAAGGGGAGGACTGGTGATCTCTGAGTTTGGATTTCTTGCAGATATTACATGACCCAACTAGGTAATGTTATCAGTGCTAAAAGGCAGTGGGGTTTGCTCTCAATTTATATTCTGGTGTCTTGCCCTGTCAGTGTTGCTGGAAGTGCTGTTTTCTTCTTGGTGGTTCCTTGATTAGGTTGTTTGTCTGAGTTGGTAGTTCCTTGATTGTGGTGTTGTTTACTCTTTGATTGATGGTGTAGTATTAATCCTGGTGTTAATCTCTTCTTATCTGAGTGTTGATTGCTGGTGAGCTGGTGTTTTTGTGTCTTCTTCGGTTTCTTGATTGTCTCTTTTGAATGGTATGTTGATGTTGTTTATCTCTATGTGCCTGTTGATTGCTGATTTGTCTGAGTGCCGGGCTTCCAGGAATTCTCTGGCATTTTAGGATTTAGCTTGGTCTGGGACGCTCACAAGTTTCCCAGTTGAAACTATGGTGAAGTCTGTCCAGGTGCTGTGAAATGAAGGACTTTTCATCCAGTCTTCTGACTTCTGTTAGTTGGTGTCCATGGATCTGCTCTGCTAGTCTTCTGTCTGCCTGTTCTACACAGCGACTGATACAGTCCTTAAACTATATGTTGTAAATGTTTTTTTTTCTTCTTCTGGGGCTGCTGGGACTTTTGCTTTATTTGAGACATCAAACTAGAGGACATTTTCAAGCAGAATGTGATAGAACTTTTTCCTTAAGTGGCAGGATTCTTCCTGGGACTTTGGATCCTGGTCTGCAGGAGAAGTAGCAAGGTGAAATGAGGAATGACAAATTTTTTGTGACATTCATATTGACAAGTTGTAAAGGGTGGTTTGATGCCACGACAGGAAGGTAGGTCCACAATGGTTGACTTCACTCTGAGAGTCGACACTGCTCCCTCTACCACAATGGAGAGCAATTAAATCAGAATCAGAATAGAGCTGGAAGGGACTTTGGAGGTCTAGTAGTCCAACCCCCTACTCAAGCAGGAGATCCTATACCATTTCTCACAAGAAAAGATCAATTGCATTGGCTGGGGATTGCCAGTAGACTCCTTCAGGAATCTGTTTTGGAGTCAGTATTATTCAACATATTTACCAGTAACATAGATAATGGAGTTGATGGCTTCTCATAGTTGTGGATGTTGCAAAACTGGGACATCTAGCCAACACCCAAGATGACACAACAAGAAGAAAGTCTAAGCTGGGCAGGTTGCGAGACTGAGTGGTAAAGATCAAGAGGTTTTTGAAAAGGAAGGAATAGAACATATCACATTTAGGAGGGGAAAATGTAGGAACATGCATACAATATGTGGGATTCCTGGCTGAGAAACGCTACATTTGAGAAGAATTTGGATGTGGTCATTGACAAAAGACATCAGTCAACATGTGAGCCAGCAGTTAGAAAGGGTAATGCAGCTCTGGGTTACATTAGAAGATCCATATTAAAGATACATGTGGTCATTATTCTTCTTTATTTGTGCTGGCGAGACCACACCTGGAGTACTCTGGATGATCTTGGCCACCAAATTTCTAGAAGGATGTTGATGGGCTTGAGAAGGTTCAGAAGAGAGGGACACAGATGGTCCAGAAACATGAGGTCATACCCTTACAACTTGGTTTTCCAACCTTAGCAACTTTAAGATGTCTGGACTTCAACTCTCAGAATTGCTGGCTGAGGAATTCTGGGAGTCGAGGTCCACATATCTTGAAGTTGCCAAGCTTGAGAAACACTGTCCTATGAGCAGAAGAACTGGAGATGTTTCCTCTGAGAAAAGAAGGCAGGATACCGGTCTTTAGGTGCCTAAAAAGAAGCTGCAGACATGAATGGTCTTCCATGGCTACAGAAAGTAACTCCAGAAACAACCAGGATCAATTGGCCCTATATTTCATTTAAGGAGAGGAGGAGATTCCTGACCATGGGAGAGTCTACTATGGAGATTATGGGTTCTCCACCTTTGGAAGGTTTTAAGAAAAGGCTGGACAGCCAACTTTGGGTGATGATTTGATTGGTTGCAGAAGATTGGATGATGGTCTTCGCCAACTCCACCATGATTCTATGAGAACAGCGAAAAACTCAGAGATTTCTCCCCATGGTTATTTATTACACTAAATAGTAAAACCAGTCGATCCACTTGGCCACAATGGGATTGTAGCAAAAATAAACTCCTGGGGAAAAAATATATAAGCTGCATTTGTTGATTAAGTGCCTTGCAAAAAAAAAACCCCTAGTCTTCTTCCAAAAATCATCCCCGGGACAACTTAAGCGTAGACGCTTTTTAAAAAGAGCAATTCTACCTGCAAATTTACCTGACACTTACAGGAAAAGAGATGGGGAGAAAAGAGGAAAATAAA
This sequence comes from Pantherophis guttatus, assembly GCF_059756535.1. Lineage (NCBI taxonomy): Eukaryota > Metazoa > Chordata > Lepidosauria > Squamata > Colubridae > Pantherophis > Pantherophis guttatus. The sequence continues at coordinate 1,707,380 of NC_142064.1, forward strand.
GAGGTGTGCATTTTATTATTAAAGCTCAGCCGTTGCTCTTATTCAACGCTCAAGAACAATAGGAACATCTCGGAAAAGACGTGTTGCTGTAAGGAGATCAGAGCCTATTCCGAATCTCTACTGCCTGTCTCCTTGTCTGTTTTTGCTAAAGAGATTTCTGGCTGTTTTTCTTCCATTTGTTTTCCAGCTGCCAAAATCTATATCCCGAGTCGGTTGAAAAATGACTAACAGCTCACTGCAAATAAATAGATGGAGAAAATGTGGACCTGGAAGCTTGAATAGAAACTGACTCCGCTGTTGTATGGGCTGATTCTGTTTCTCTTTATTTTCACACCACGGTTCTCCATCCGTGATAGCCTCTTTCTCTTATGGGGGATGAATTTTAAAAGATCTGTCAGGGTTAATGCAATGATCTCACTCAGCCCCCGACCCACCGATTTCATGCCAGTTCATGGATGGGTGCTTCTCTCTTCTTATCCAGTCGATATTTCTGTCGTGGTTATTTTTCTGTCCTTATGCCTCTCCTTTGAGCTGCATAATTTTGGATTATTTATCCCTTAATTGCAGCCCGACTTTGAGACGAGGGAAATCCACTGGACGGATATCAGGTTGAGAAGGAGCTTGGCTTTTGAGCTCCTAAGCTGCATGCTCAGTGCTTCAGCCGCTGAAGATCGGTGGTTCAGTCCCACCAGAAGTTGGGAGGAGTTGTGGTCAGAGTCTGGAGAACCCTCAACTGGTAGAGAGCTCCTCTGATGCCCAGGATAGATATATCATAGTCCTAAAACTGGAAGGGACCTTGGAGGTCTTCTAGTCCAACCCCTGCTCAAGGCAGGAGACTTTAGATCATCCCAGACAAGTCTCTTCTTGAAAACCTTCATTGATGGAGCATCCACAACTTCTGGAGGGGAGCTGTTGCATTGATTAATTGTTCTACCTGTCAGGAAGTTTTTTCCTTAATTCTAGGTTGCTTCTCCCCTTGATTTGTTTCCATCCATTGCTTCTGGTCCTGCCTTAAGGTGCTTTGAGAATAGTTTGACCCCCCTCTTCTTTGTGGCAGCCCCTGAAATATTGCAAGACTGCTAACATGTCATTCCTAGTCCTTTTCACTAAACTAGCCAAACCCAATTCCTGCAACCGTTTTTCATATGTTTTAGACGCCAGCAACCCAATCATCTCTTTTGCTCTTCTCTGCACCCTTTCTAGAATCTCAATATCCTTTTTCTATCATGGGGACCAAAACTGGATGCCATTTTCCAAGTGTGGCCTTACCAGGGCATGATAATGTAGTATGAACACTTAGCGTGATCTTGATTCTCTCCCTCTGTTGATGCTGCCTAGGACTGCGATGGCCTTTTTGACAGCTGTTGCACACTGCTGGATCATATTTAAGTGATTGTCTCCTAGGACTCCAAGATCCCTCTCACAGTTACTACTCTTGAGCCAGGTACCACCTATTCCATACCTGTACATTTGGGTTTTTTTTTCTTGCCTAAATGTTGAACACCTGAAGGCAACAGATGGAAACTCATCAAGGAGAGAAGCAACCTGGAACTAAGGTGGAATTTCCTGACAGTGGGGACAATTAATTAGTGGAACAACTTCCTTTCACTGGAGGTTCTTAAGAAGAGACTAGACATCCACCTGTCTGAAATGGTATAGGATCTTCTGCTTGAGCAGAGGGCTGGACTAGAAAGCCTCCAAGGTCCCTTCCAATGTCAGGGTTCCGAGTAACACATCCACCAAATGCAGAACTCCAAGGCAGGTAGATTCCTCAAATAACATGTGTATTGGATACATCATATCGGCACAGCTAGCGAAAACCAACTCTAAAAGTTCCCGCGGGTTTCCCCCTAATTTTAACCACAATTATTTCCCTCCCCAGGGGTCACCGGTCACATTGTTCAATGAAAGTAGCTGGGAGGCTGCTTGGTCACCACTTTCCTCCTTCACTTGCCACCTGTTGAGATGACCTTGGTTCCTACAAGAAAACTTTTTGTTTTGACTGGTAGCCAGTCTATCTACTTCCCCCCTCCCTTCCCCCTTTCAAAGTTTGTGGCAACTATGAGGCAGGAAAAGATGTCTTCGGCCAGGTTCGCTTCAGAGTTGACCTCCACCTCTATTCTGATTAAAATATGTCAAGTGCATTTCAATGTACATCATGCTTCTTCCCCTAAACCAGTGTTTCTCAACCTTGGAAGCTTGAAGATGGGTGGACTTCAACTCCCAGAATCCCCCAGCCAGCAGCGCTGGCTGGGGGATTCTGGGAGTTGAAGTCCACCCATCTTCAAGCTTCCAAGGTTGAGAAACACTGCCCTAAACTGACTTCCATGGTGTGTGTGTCCACAGGTGGGGATCTGGGTCACATAGAGATGGCCCTGATGGAGATGAAGACCTGGAATCAACAGGCAATGGACCTGGGGGGGACGGACAGCCTGGTCTCAAAACAGCCAGGTACGCAAGGCTTGGCTAAGACTGTTCAGGAAGATTCTTCACGTTCTCCTCTTCTCCTGTTTTGCAGTGGCCTCACAACTCCCACAATTTCAGCCCAGCTGGGGGCATCCTGCGGGGTCTCTAAAAGGTTTGGCATGCAGGAAAAGCAGCCAAACCTGTTTTCATTTCTCTTCTTCTTGTTCTTTCTTTTTTCCTTCTCAGAAACCAGTCCCCTGCTGAGATATCGCAGGGTCTTCAAAAGCTGAGAAGGGAAGGGAAGGAAGTCATGAAAAGAGGAGGAAGAAAATTCAAACTGCTTCCCCCCTCCCCCCCACATCCATCAGAATTGCAGGGGCGGGGAAATGAGCACACCGAAAGCATTTCGTTTATGGAGATGAGACTGTAAATCAGGAGCGACTGGCGTCCCCCTCCCCCACGCTGCAAATAGTTATCTGGACTCCTCCGAGAAGAGCCTTTATCTGCCTCCTGTCCTCAGCAAAGGGACTCTTCTGCCACAGATCTCCTAGAACATAGAATAATAGGTTTGGAAGGGACTTTGGAGGTCTTCTAGTCCAACCCTCTGTTCATGCAGGAAACCCTGTATCATTTCAGATAAATGACTGTCCAGTCTCTTCTTAAAAGCCTCCAGTGATGGAGCAGCCACAACCTCTGGAGACAATCCCTTCCATTGATTAACTAACAGAATAAGAGAGTTGGAAGGGACCTTGGACATCTCCTGGTCCAACCCTCTGCTCAAATAGGAGAACCTATACCAATGTGGACAAATAGTTGTCCAATCTCTTCTTGAAAACTCCAGTGATGGAGCACCTACAGCCACAGAAGGCAAGCTATTCCACTGGGTAATTGTTCTCATTGTCAAGAACAATAACTATCAATCTCCCATAGATGGTTGGATTGCAGAGGGTTAGGATAGAGTAGAAGAGAATGGGAATAGAGTAGAGTAGAGTGGAGTGGAGTGGAGTGGAGTGGAGTGGAGTGGAGTGGAGTGGAATGGAATGGAATAGAATAGAATAGAATAGAATAGAATAGAATAGAATAGAATAGAATAGAATAGAATAGAATAGAATAGAATAGGAATAGAATAGGAATAGAGTAGGGTAGGGTAGGGTAGAAGAATAGAATAGAATAGAATAGAATAGAATAGAATAGAATAGAATAGAATAGAATGGAATGGAATGGAATGGAATGGAATGGAATGGAATGGAATGGAGTGGAGTGGAGTGGAGTGGAGTGGAGTGGAGTGGAGTGGAGTGGAGTGGAGTGGAGTAGAATGGAATAGAATAGAATAGAATAGAATAAAATAGAATAGAATAGAATAGAATAGAATAGAATAGAATAGAATAGAATCTGGAAGGCACCTTGGAGGTCTTCTAGTCCAGCCACCTGCTCAAACAGAAGAATCTATAGTATTTCAGATAAGTGGCTTTCCAGTCTCTCCTTAAAAACCTCCAATGATGAAACACCCATAACTTCTGGTGGCAAGCTGTTCCACCAGTTAATTGTCCTCACTGTTAGGAAGTTTCTCCTTACTTCCAGGTTGCTTCTCTTCTTGATGAGTTTCCATCCGTTGCTTCTTGTCTTGCCTTCAGGGGCTTTGGAGAATAGATTGACTTCCTCTTCTTTGTGGCAACCTCTCAAATATTGGAATACTGCCATCAAGTCATCCCCAGTCCTTTTCTTCATTAGACCAGTGAGTGCCCAGTCTCTTCTTGAAAACCTCCATTGTTGGGGCACCCACAACTTCAATCCACTGCAGGATGAAGCAGTGGTGAAATCCATTTTTTTTTTTTTACTACTGGTTCTGTGGGTGTGGCTTGGTGGGCGTGGTGTTGTTTGGTGGGCGTGGCAGAAGGATACTGCAAAATCTCCATTCTCACCCCGCTCTGGGCCCAGCCAGAGATGGTATTTGCCGGTTCTCCGAACGACTCAAAATTTCCGCTACCGATTCTGCAGAACCTGTCAGTACCTGCTGGATTTCACCCCTGGGATGAAGGTCCTGTCACTTAAGGTGATGGATGGTGATCTACCACAATATAGACTAACAGAGTTAGAAGGGATCTTGGAGGTCTTCTGGTCCAACCCTCTGCTTAAGCAAGAGACCCTATACATTTCAGACAAGTGACTGGATAGGTATGTAGAACAGCTGAGGGTGGGGGGGGGGGTGGGAAACAGCTGTGCTGCACGAATTAGATTCTCCTGATTTTAAATCGTGTGGCACAGCTGATTGTCATAAATACTGGTTTGGAGGAACCAGTAGCTTTTTTTTACTACCGGTTTGCCCGAACTGATAGTTTTTATCACTACTGGTTCGCCCGAACTGGTATGAACTGGTAGCATTTCACCGCTGGCTTGAGCCCCTCTTCTTTGTGGCAGCCCCTCAAATATTGGAAGACTGCTATCATGTCACCCATCGTCCTTCTTTTCATGAGACTAGAATACCCAATTCCTGCAACTGTTCTTCATATGTTTTTGCCTCCAGCCCCCTAATCATCTTGGTTGCTCTTTGCACCCTTTCCGGCGTCTCAACCTCTTTTTCTATCATGGCAACCAAAATTGGATACATTCTCCCTTCTGCCCATCTTTCCCATTTCCATTATTCTTGTTAGAAAAAAAAAGCCAGGGGAAACTCAGGCAGAAGGAAGCTCAGAACAAATAATTACGCCGTGTCCTAATAATATAACTTTTGCTTATGCTCCAGAAGTAAATCCCAATCCCAAATCTCAGCTAGACAATTCTAGGGCAGGACCATGTAGGGTCATTTTGAACAAAAATTGCTTTCGAATTTATTTATTTTTTTCCAATGGAAAGGAAACAACTCAGTGGAAGTCTCTCCGGGATGGAGAAGCAGGATGAGAGATACAATGCTGTGCTTTTATCTTTATTGTCTTGCAATCCCTTCTTCATTTTGCACTTGTACTTTAATTATATCCTGAAATAAGTCTTAATGATGCAAAACCTCACCAGGGTGATTTACTGGCCAGGTAATGAGATTGGGGGGATTTACTGTTCAGAGATGGGTTTCAGCAGGTTCTGACCAGTTCCTCAGAACTGGTAGCGGAAATTTTGAGTAGTTCAGAGAACCGGTAGTAAAACTTCTGATTGGCCCCTCCCCCATCTATTCTGTGCCTCCCAAGTCCCAGCTGATTGGGAGGAAATGGGGATTTTGTAGTATCCTTCCCGTGCCACGCCCACCAAGCCACGCCCACCACGCCATGTCCTGCCCACCAAGCCACGCCCACAGAACCGGCAGTAAAATTTTTTGAAACCCACCACTGTTACTGTTCCAATATTTGAGGGGCTGCCACAAATAAGAGAGGAGTCAACCAAGTGGTGGGATCCAGCCGTTTCAGGCTGTTTCGGGAGAGCCGGTAGTTAAATTGCTGACTGGCCCCGCCCCGCCCCTTCCTGCCCCACCCCTTCCAGGAATCCCCATGCGCCCCATTTTGGCTCCCAGGTAAGTGCAGGGAGGCAGCCTGTTTTCGCTCCCAGGTGGCTGCAGGGAGGTCTACTAGGCCCAAAAAAGGGTGCGGGGTGTGTGTGTGATGAACCCCCCCCCCACATCCCGTTTTGCTCCGGGGGGGGGTGCAGGAGGCCAAGTGCTGCCTGTCACACCCTCTGGCCACGCCCACCCAGATGGTCATTAGGGCAGAGAACTGCCTGTTAAATGATTTGAATCCCACCACTGGATCAACCTATTCTCCAAAGCACCTGAAGGCAGGACAAGAAGTAAGAGATGGAAACCTAGCACGTAGAGTCTCCAGCTGGAGCAGAGGGTTAGACTAGAAGACCTCCAAGGTCCCTTCCAACTCTGTTGTTCTGTCACTCTGTTAGTTAACCGTTGGAATGACTTGCCACCAGACGTTGTAGGTGCTCCATCACTGGAGGCTTTCAAGAAGAGATTGGACTACCATTTGCATGCAATGGTATAGGGTCTCCTATCTCAGCAGGGGGTTGGACTAGAAGACCTCCAAGGTCCCTCCGAATAACTCTGTTAGTCTCTTATACCCAAAAACAGAGAGGCAGAGAACAGAAGCAGAAGACTTGGTCATCTTCCAACTACAAAGTAAGGTTTTTTTTAAAAAAAAATTGAAACGTTAAGGCAATTAACTTAAAGCAACTATTTATCTGAAATGGTGCAGGGTCTCTGGCTTGAGCCGAAGGTTGGGCTAGAAGACCTCCAAGGTCCCTTCCGACTGTTATTCTCGTATTCTGCCATTCTTTCACACCTTCTGAAGGAAGTAGGCAAATGGAAAATCCCTTTCATTAGGGGGAAAACGTTCAGAAAATGAAAGATTTTGGCACGCTTCTCGTTCCTCCGCAGGTAATATATGTTTGCAAAAAACTTGGAAGTTCTCCCAGCAGCTTGGAGGTTGGTAACTGCTCTCCGTGTTCCTTTTGTTTTTTCTGCTGCAAAATAAAAGGAACTTTTCTCTCTGAAGTGGTTTGGAGGGACATTTGATCCATTCAGCAGGTTCTTTTCTGCGCTGACCTTTCTGTCATTCAAAAGGAAGCGGTTTTATAAAAACATCTTGAATTGAGGTTTCCATCCAAAGGGATATTTCTAGCTAAAAGCAGGAGAGAGTTTCTCGTCGGGATGAAAGCTCTGCTATCTCTATTGTCCACTCCGGGAATAGAAGGCTTAAATTTCTTCTTGGCACAAACATTTGGTTTTATAAATAGATCCAGAACTGGAGGCTGGGGAGTTAGGCTGGGGGGGGGGGGAGGAGAGGGAAGAGATGAGAGCTAAGCCCTCTCCCCATCTGAAACGGAAGGCAGGATTCCTTTCCCCATGGACTGGATAAGAGAAGGTAATTCAGTCACTACCCTCGTACTCCTTCAGAACATAGACTCCTAGGTCTGGAAGGGGCCCTGGAGGTCTTCTAGTCCAACCCCCTGCCCAAGGCAGGAATCCTTAGACCACCCTGGACAAATGGCTGCCTAACCTTTTTTTAAAAAAATCTAAAAATAGATGATAGATAGATAGATAGATAGATAGATAGATAGATAGATAGATGACAGAAATAGATAGATAGATAGATAGATATCTAGATAGATAGATAGATAGATAGATAGATAGATAGATCAATAGAGATGATAGATAAATCAATAGAGATGATAGATAGATGATAGATAGATAGATAGATAGATAGATAGATAGATAGATGACAGAAATAGATAGATAGAGAGATAGAGAGATGACAGAAATAGATAGATAGATAGATGATAGATAGATAGATAGATAGATCAACAGATCAATAGAGATGATAGATAGATGATAGATAGATGACAGAAATAGATAGATAGATAGATAGATAGATAGATGACAGAAATAGATAGATAGATAGATGACAGAAATAGATAGATAGATAGTTAAATGACAGAAATAGATAGAGATAGATAAATCAATAGAGATGATAGATAGATAGATGACAGAAATAGATAGATAGATAGATAGATAGATAGATAGATAGATAGATAGATAGATAGATAGGATAGACAGATGACATAGATAAATGATAGATAGATATAGATGGATTGATAGGTAGGTAGATAGAGCTAGAGAGACAGATAAAGATAGATAGATATAGACAGATGGACAGACAGCTATAGTAGGTAGAGGGATAAGGTAGGATAAACACACAGAAAGATAGATAGAGATAGCGATAGCAATAGATAGAATATGGACTCCTAGGGCTGTATAGGGATCTTGGAGGTCTTCTACTCTACCTAACAGCCATGGTGGTGCAGTGGTTAGAGTGCAATACTGCAGGCTACTTCTTCTGACTGACAGCTGCCGGCAGTTAAGCAGTTCCGGTCTCACCAGGCTCAAGGTTGATTAGGCCTTCCCTCTTTCCAAGGTGGGTAAAATGAGGACCCAGATTGTTGGGGGCAATATGCTGACTCTGTGAACCGCTTAGAGAGGGATGGAAAGCCCTGTGAAGTGGTATATAAATCTAAGGGCTATTGCTATTGCTACTCCAACTTCTGCTCAAGGCAGGAGTCCTCCTACCATCCCAGACAAATTTATTTATTTATTTATTTTATTTGATTTCTATACCGCCCTACTCCCGAAGGACTCAGGGTGGTGCACAGCCAAACAATAAAACACATACATACAAAATTTAAAAGCAGAATTAAAATCAAATTAAATAATTTTGGCCCAGACAAATTAAACCCCCAAACTATTTAAAACCAAATTTTAAAATTGAATATATAAAATACTAAAAGATATTTAAAAATTAAAAATCTTTTATAAAAGAGGGAGAAAATTAGGCCAGGCCCGCCTGGTGAAATAATAAGGTCTTTAAAGCGTGGCGGAAGGTGCGTAAATCCGGGATCCTCCGTATCTCCGGAGGGAACTCGTTCCAGATAGTAGGTGCCCCCACAGAGAAGGCTCTCCCCCTGGGGGCCGCCAGTCGACATTGTTTGGCCGATGGCACCCGGAGGAGCCCCTCTCTATGAGAGCGTACCGGCCGGTGGGAGGCTATTGGTGGCAGCAGGCGGTCCCGTAGATAACCAGGTCCTAAGCCATGGAGCGCTCTAAAGGTGGTAACCAAAACCTTGAAGCGCACCCGGAAGACCACCAGGAGCCAGTGCAGATTGCGCAGGAGGGGTGTTATATGGGAGCGCCATGTCGCTCCCATTACCACCCGCGCGAGCCTCCGGGTGCTCCTCAAGGGGAGCCCCAGGTAGAGAGCGTTGCAATAGTCCAGGCGGGAGGTGACGAGGGCATGAGTGACCGTGCGAAACGAGTCCCGATCCAGAAAGGGCTGCAACTGGCGAATCAGGCGAACCTGATGAAAAATCCTCCCGGTCATGGCCGTCAAGTGCTCTTCTAAAGACAGCCGTGAATCCAGGAGGACGCCCAAGTTGCGAGCCCTCTCCGTGGGGGCCAATGATTCGCCCCCAATAGTCAGTGATGGCACCAACTGACTATATCGGGACGTCGGAAACCACAGCCACTCATTCTTGGATGGGTTGAGCCTGAGCCTATTCCTCCCCATCCAGATCCGCACTGCCTCCAGGCACCGGGACATCACTTCAAGGGCATCATTGGGGTGGTCTGGGGTGAAGATGTACAGCTGGGTGTCGTCAGCGTACTGGTGGTACTTCACCCCAAAACCACGGATGATCTCGCCCAGCGGCTTCACATAAATGTTGAATAGGAAGGGCGAGAGGACCGACCCTTGCGGTACCCCGCATATGGGGGGCCTCGGGGTTGACCTCTGCCCCCCTGTCAACACAGACTGCGACCAGTCAGAGAGAAAGGAGGAGAACCACTGCAACACAGTGCCTCCTACCCCTAAGTCTTACAACTGGTGCAGCATGATACCATGGTCGATGGTATCAAAAGCCGCTGAGAGATCTAACAGGACTAGGACAGAGGAGCACCCCCTGTCCCGAGCCCTCCAGAGATCATCTACCAACGCGACCAATGCCGTTTCCGTGCTGTACCCGGGCCTGAAGCCCGACTGGAACGGATCTAGATACGTCGTTTCATCCAGGTGCTGGGGGAGCTGTTGCGCAACCACACTCTCAACAACCTTCGCCACAAAGCGAAGGTTGGAGACCGGACGATAGTTTACCAACATTGCCGGGTCCAGGGAAGGCTTCTTGAGGAGGGGCCTCACCACCGCCTCTTTCAAGGCGGCGGGAAAGTCACCCTCACCCAGCGAAGCATTTATAATCCCCTGGAGCCAGCCTCGTGTCACTTCCCGGGAAGCCAGTACTAACCAGGAAGTACTACGGGTCCAATAAACAAGTGGTCGCGTTCAGTCTACCCAGAATCCTGTCCACGTCCTCAGGGGTCACAGGATTAAACTCATCCCAGATAACATTCTCAAGACCTGCCCCAGTCCCTCCCCCTGAGACTACCCAGTCGGAGTCCAAATCTCCACTCTCCACTCTCTTCTTGAAAACTTCCAGAGTTGGAGCACCCACAACTTCTGGTTAATTGTTCTCAGTGTCAGGAAACTCCTTAGTTCCAGGTTGCTTCTCTGCTTGTTCAGTTTCCATCCCTTGCTTCTTGTCCTACCCTCAGGGGCTTTGGGGAATAAAACAAGGCCCTCTTCCTGTGTCAGCTCTAATTTTTTAAAAAAACAACACCTCACATCCCCAACCACGCATTCAAAGCCCCTCAAAGCACCTAAAGAGGTAGCAGGGCTCGGATTCCATGATTGTGGCTGCCATGTTGACTCTTTTGAATGCCTCTGGATCCCTGGATCTTCCTCTGATCCCCTTGAGAACAAATGACGAAGACAGCCAGCCCTTTTAGAACATTGTTCCAGCGGGATCATCTTACAATGCTAACCGTCGCGATCATTTTTATTATTAACATTTTCTAGGGTTTTATCCATTCTAAATGGTTGCTCGGGTGATTTTATAGACGCCTCACCTCGGGTTGCCATACGGATGTATGCAAATAGGCAAACCGCTCCCTCCCACTGAAGTCGGAATCACATATTTCCATGCAAATGAAGGCACAGACCCAAATTTCAAGCCAGCTGGTCCTTGATGGAGCAGAGCCCCAAAGCTCCCAGGAATTCAACTTTCCTCTTTTAGGTTAGCGAAAGGCAATGCATGAGAATTGATTTCTCTGCCTGGGTCTCTTGGTGTTGTTGAGAAAGTCCATTTCTCATGCTCAGAAATGGCTCTTCAATCACAGTTCTCACATGCAGGAGAAGGTTGCATCTCCAGGGATTCAGCAGAGGTGACTCTTGGCTTTTGAAGCACAAGGAGGAGGAGGAGGAGGAGGAGGAGGAGGAGGAGGAGGAGGAGGAGGAGGAGGAGGAGGAGGAGGAGGAGGGAGAGGGGGAGGGAGGGGGAGGGGGGGAAGGAAGACTGTTGGGTTCTTGACGCGCTCTGAGTTTGGTGTTTTCTTGAAGGTGTTTCATAACCCAACTAGGTAACATCATCAGTGCCAGAAGGCAGTGGGTTTGTGGAGGGTAGGAGGAAAAGGAGGAGGAGGAAGAGGAGAGGGAGGGGGAGAGAGAGAGAGAAAGAGAGAAATGGTTTGCTCTTCTTATATTACAGGGTAGCCCTCAACTTACAAAAGTTTGTTTAATGACTGTTCAATGGCACTGAAAAAAAGTGATTATGGTAAGTTTTTCACACTTACAACTGTTGCAAAATCCCCCTGATGATGTGATCAAAATTTGGACACTTGGCAACTGGCTAATATTTATGATGGTTGCAGTGTCCCAGGTGATGTGATCCCCTTTTGTGAAAGGAGGAGGAGGAGGAGTATTGTGGGGTCCTTGGTGGTCTCTGAGCTTGGTTGTTTTTTTGCAGACATTTCATAACCCAACTTGCTTGCTAGCATGGAAATAGTTGGGTCATGAAATGTCTGCAAGAAAAGATCCAGCCCAGTCACCATCAACAGCCCCACGGTTTCCTCCTCCTCTTCCTCCAACCACATTCCCTTCTAGCACTGATGATGTTACCTAGTTGGCCTGAGTTAAATTTTAAATTGATTTTAAATTGGGTTATTTTAATTTACGGCCAAAATATTTAATTATTTTAATACTGTTTTTAAATTATGTATGCTTTGTTTTTATCTTGGCTGTGCACCGCCCTGAGTCCTATTTGGAGAAGGGCGGTATAGAAATTTAATAAATAAATAAATAAATAAATAAATAAATAAATAAATAGTTGGGTCATGAAATGTCTGCAAGAAAACCATCAAGCTCAGAGAGCACCAAGGACTTCGCAGTCCTCCTCCTCCTCCTCCTCTTCTTCTTCCTCCAACCCCACTCCTTTCTAGCACTGATGATGTTACCTAGTTGGGTCATGAAATGTGTGCAAGAAAGCTATCAAGCTCAGAGAGCACCAAGGACCCTCCCCCAATATTGTAACGATCGTCTTGTTTGTGGGTCTTGTGTTGCTTAAGAGGACAGGTTGCTGCCTCCTTTGGTCTGCCTTTTTCCAACCAAAGAGAATGACTCTGGACTAGATGCTGCTGCCTCTTGCTTTACTCAACCTTCCAGCCGAGCTCACTCCTGGGAGTCTGCCTGACGGATGAAATATGCTGGCAGTTGAAGGTAACGGAGTTAACGGTACAAGATCACAGATCAGCGGCATGCTTAATCAGCAAAGAACCTTAACTTCACTATTGACTTTGTTCAATGAACTTGGAGGTGGTGCACCCCATTAGCCACAAATGAAGCCAAGTATTTATCTAGGAGAGAAGCGCTAAGGAGTATGCAGGGAGCCAGAGCCTTCTCAAGGGCTTTCTAGGCAGGAATGAATTTAAGAGGGTTAGGAGCAACTCAAAGTAGGCTATTCTGAGGGGTGGGAGGGTAGGGGGTAGGGAGGAGGAGCGCTCACCTAGAACTAAACCTTTCCTATAAATATCCAAACTCAATAGGCTGACAAATGGAACTCATCTGTTACAACTCTGGAGCTCGTTTCTTGCTACAGGTCAGGGTATTTTTAACAAGGCACCACTTGACTATCTAACCCTATCTAAGAAAATGAAATTCAATGTGGAGAAAAGTAAAGTCCTACATTTAGGCAACAAAACCCAAAAGGACACATACAGACTGGGGGAAACCAGGCTTAATAGCAGTGACTGTGAGGGGGATCTTGGAGTCTTAATGGACAACCAGCTAAATATGAGCCAGCAGCCAAAAAAACCAACACAATCCTAAATTGCATTAACAGAGGGATTCAATCAAGATCAAGGGAGGTACTAACACCACTCTATAAACCTTTAGGAAGACCACACCTAGAGTACTGCATCCAGTTTTGGTCACCATACTATAAAAAAGATGTGGAGACTCTAGAAAGAGTGCAGAGAAGAGCAACAAAGAGGATGAGGGGACTGGAGGCTAAAACATACGAAGAACGGTTGCAGGAACTGGGCATGGCTGGTCTAGTGAAGAGAAGGACCAGGGGAGACAGGAGAGCATCTTCTAATACTTGAGGGGCTGCCACAGAGAGGAGGGGGGGTCAACCTATTCTCCAAAGCACCCGAAGGCCAGACAAGGAATAATAGATTGAAGCTGATCAAGGAGAGATTCAACCTGGAAATAAGGAGAAATTTCCTGACAGGGAGAACAATCAACCCATGGAACGGAAGTTGCCTTTGGAAGTGGTGGGAGCTTCATCACTGGAGGCTTTCAAGAAGAGATCGGATTGCCATTTGTCAGAAATGGTGTAGGATCTCCTGCTTGGGTGGGGGGTTGGACTAGATGACCTACAAGATCCCTTCCAACTCTGTTAATCTGACTTTCCAAGGGGTGCTTTCATTCCCATGTACTATTTTGATTTATCTGTCAAACTCGGTCCATTTCGGTTCTCTTAATCCATGGCATTTGACACCTGAAAAACATCTCATCATGAAAGGTGTATTTTTTTAGGCACCTACACATATTTTGCTAATGAAACCCAGTTAATTTATACATTTTGGGTCCATTTAATTAAAATCATGTGCAAATCAAGACCTCCTAATTAGGAGGAGATCCTAATTAGAATCAGGAAAAGTTTGGTTTAGTCAGTTATTAAATAAATGTGACATTGCTAATTTATCTTCAGGAGTAAGGGCCCTTTGAGCAGGCAGCCCCTCGCCCTGATTTGCAGACAACTCAAATTGGAAAAGCTATGGAACCCTCAAATGGTAGAAGGTTTGAAGGGACCTCAGATGTCATCTAGTCCAACCTCTGCCCAATGCAGCATTTTGGACAGACATCCATCCAGTTTTTGAGAAGAAGAGGTCCTACCTAGAAGTTAAATCTACTTCTAGGTAGAAAGAACTATAGAGAGATCCAACACAAAGAAGAGGGAGTCAAGCTATTCTCTAAAGCCCCTGAAGGCAGGACAAGAAGCAAAGGATGGAAACTAATCAAGGAGAGAAGCAACGTAGAACTAAGGAGAAATTGCCAAGATCATGAGAAGTGTTAATACCACTTTATAAGGCCTTAGTAAGAAAGCTGCGTCCAGTTTTGGTCACCACGATGTAAAAAAGATGTGAAGACTCTGGAAAGAGTGCAGAGAAGAGCAACAAAGAGGATGAGGGGACTGGAGGTTAAAACATAGGAAGAACGGTTGCTGGATTTGGGTATGTCTATTTAATGAAAAGGAGGACTAGGGGTGACACGAGAGCTGCGTTCCAATATCACAGGAGTTGCCACAAAGAAGAGGGAGTCAAGCTATTCTCCAAAGCATCAGAAGGCAGGACAAGAAACAATGGAAACTAACCAAGGAGAGAAACAACCTAGAACAAAGGAGCAATTTCCAGGCAGTGGAAGGTTTTTCAGAAGAGACTGGACAACCATTTGTCTGAAATGGTATAGACTCCTATAGACAGGAGGTTGGACTAGATGACCTCCAAGTTCCCTTCCAACTCTGTTATTCCATTAACCTAGAAGTAAGGAGGAATTTCCTGACAATGACAGCAATTAATCAATCGGACAGCTGGCCTCCAGAGATTATGGTTGCTCCGTCCCTGGATATTTTCAAGAAAAGATTGGACAACCATTTGTCAAGGATGGTATTCCTGTCTCGAGCAGGGGGTTGGACTAGAAGACCTCAAAGGTCCCTTCCAGCCCTATTATTCTATGACTCTATGATTTGGGCAGAAGACGAACCCACCACTTCACAACATGATACAACCAGATCTTTCCAGATCACAAAATTCTTCGTGATCTCCAACTTGAACTTATTTCCAGCAGTTTCTGGTCCTGGCCTCCGGGGGCCCCAGAGAAAGCCCACTCCCCTCTTCTTTGACAAGCATCTGACATCTCCCCCAAGTCTTCACTTCCGCAGGCTAAGCAGGCCCACATAATCTACCGTGCCTCAAAGGACCTTCTCTCCATCTTGTTACCCTTTCTCTGAACTTACTCCATTTTGTCAACGTCCTTCTCGGACTGGAGAGACGCCAAGTGGGGCTTGACTAAGGCAGGAACAGTTGCTTCCTGCGATTTGGACACTCAGCATTGGCTAATGTCCCCCAGGAGAACCATTACCTTCTAGCAGCTCCATCACACTGCTGGCCGGTGTTCAGTTTGTGGTCACCGAGGACCTTCAGATCCCCATCCCACGTTCGACTGCCAAGCGAGGTCTCTCCATCCTAGCCTTGAGCCTTCTGCTTTCCCACCCAAAGGCAGGTCTGTGTCTTTCTCCCTGTTGGCTTGCCTCTTCTTCATCTCGGCCCACTGCCTAAATCAGAGGTCTTCAAACTTGGCAGCTTTAAGACTTGTGGACTTCAACTCCCAGAATCCTGGGACTTGAAGTCCACAAGTCTTAAAGCTGCCAAGTTTGAAGACCTCTGGCCTAAGTTCTCTAGAAGTTTTTGAATCTTCTCTCTTCTACCTCAAGTGTAAGGCATCCTTCGCAAGGTTGTCTTGTTTAGAAGAAGACTTAGAATAACTTTATTGTCACTTTGAATGTAGACTAATTGGCATACATTAAAATGAAATTTTGACGCATGCAGCTCTCAAAGGGTCCAAATCCGATTTTACCTTACATAAACATGACAAGATAGATAGATAGATAGATAGATAGATAGATAGATAGATAGATAGATGAATAAATACAAAATGATGCATATACCCACATATATTCTATGGCACAGAGAAACAACACAGTCTAGTCCGGATGTATATATGTACATGTACATGTAAGGAGCCTGGATAGCTCTGCAGACAAGGCACTGCAATTTAACACCAGCTGTCTGCAATTAAAGTAAGTTCGAATCTCGCCAGGCTCAAGGTCGACTCAGCCTTCCATCCTTTCTAAGGTAGGTAAATTGAGGACCCAGTTTGTGGGGGCAATAAGCTGACTTTGTATAAAATATACAAAAGTATGAAGGCTATTGCTTAACGCATTGTAAGCTGCCCTGAGTCTCCGGAGAAGGGCGGCATATAAATTAAAGCAAACAAAACAAAACAAACATATCTTCGCGATGGCCTGGGAACAAAGCTGTCACAGAATCTGGAAGTCCTGCTTAGGAATACTTCGAACTTCGAAACCTCCTCCCAGAGGGGAGCAACAGGAACAGACGGTAAATCGGGTGTGTGGGGTCTCTAACAAGGCTTTGCATCCTGAATAACGGGAAGTGAGCTTCCTATAATCTTCTTGGCTGTCCTTTGCAAAACGTGATGACTATCCTGTCAACCTCCTCATGCCAAATTCTTGATAAAAATACTGAAGGGCACAAGGCCCAGGACAGAGCCCATGGTCCTTCTCTCAAAGTCGATCTGGAGGGAAGGGACATGGTAGCAGTCTTTCAATATTTGGGGGGCTGCCACAAAGAAGAAGAGGGGGTCCACCTATTCTCCAGAGCACCTGAAGGCAGGACAAGAAGCAACAGATGGAAACTGGACAAGGAGAGAAGCAACCTGGAACTAAGGAGGAATTTTCCGACAGTGAGAACAATCAACCAGTGGAACAGAAGTTGCCTCCAGAAGTTGTGAATGCTCCATCACTGGAAGTTTTGAAGAAGAGATTGAACAGTCATTTGTCTGAAACCGTATAGGATTTCCTATACCAGGGGTCAGCAACCTGAGGCTCTGGAGCAGCATGTGGCTCTTTTACCCCTCTGCTGCAACTCCCTGTCCCTCAAAATATGTGTCACAACCACCAATGTGCAACACCCGCTGGCACACGATTTATTGAGCTTTTCAACCCCTGGTAGGCCAAGAAAAGAAAAGTTTCAGAAGAAAACAGAACATTTAATTCAACTACATATCGCAGTCGGTGTTGGCAGGGGGGCAGAGGTCATCCTCGAGGTACCTTATGTGTGGGGTGCCGCAGGGGTCGGTCCTCTCGCCCCTTCTGTTCAACATTTATGTGAAGCCGCTGGGTGAGATCATCCGTGGCTTTGGGGTGAGATACCACCAGTACGCTGACGACACCCAGCTGTACATCTCCACCCCGGACCACCCCAACGATGCCCTTGAAGTGATGTCCCGGTGCCTGGAGGCCGTACGGATCTGGATGGGGAGGAACAGGCTCAGGCTCAACCCATCCAAGACCGAGTGGCTGTGGCTTCCGACGTCCCGATATAGTCAGCTGATGCCATCGCTGACTATTGGGGGCGAAGCATTGGCCCCCACGGAGAGGGTTTGCAACTTGGGTGTCCTCCTGGACACGCGACTGTCTTTAGAAGAGCATATAATGGCGGTGGCCAGGGGGACTTTTTACCAGGTTCGCCTGGTAAAGGGGAAGCTGACCGGTGCATATGTGTGCATAGGAATGCAGATGAGGAGCCAGCAATGCCGCACATCCCTCGCGGGATGGTTCTGTGTGCGGCTTCTGGCACGCGTTCCATAGGTTTGCCAACATGGCCACAGGGGGTTGGACTAGAAGACCTCCAAGGCCCCTTCCAACTCTGAACCTTTCTTTGGAGCCTGGTTTAAAAATGGTTTGTTTGCAAATAAGGGGAGATAAGATACCTCAAACGCTAAGGACACGAAGGTCAGTCATGGGGTAACCTCTAGGTCTTGCTTTTCACCTGGACCAGGATGTCTAACCCACTTGGACCTCCTGGCCTCCAACGGAAAATTCTTCAGATCTCCTGTTCTTCTCAAGTTCCTTTAGCCAGTAACTATCTCTGTCCACATAAAGAAACAACAAACCCTAATGTTGTCCAGCTGAGAACAATTTCCCACATGTGCATACGGGAATGTTGAAGCCATAAATCACAACGGGCCTATTAATGTAACAAATTTGTTCTTATCAAAGCCAGCCATAAACCCCCTGGCCCAGCGAGCAGCTGCACGTGGCTCGGCCTTGGAGGAAGCAGCTGAAGGCAGGGAAAAGAGAAGATTTGCGAAGATGCAAAAAGCTTAAGCCCAGAGCAGAAGATGGACTCCACTGAGGATTTTCCCCAGGAATGGAAAGCAGATCTGCTGGAGAGAGAGAGAGAGAGAGAGGGAGGGAGGGAGAGAGGGAGAGGGGGGAGGGAGAGCGAGGGAGAGGGAGAGAGAGGGAGAAGGAGAGGGAGAGAGAGAGGGAGGGAAAGGGAGAGGGAGAGAGAGGGAGAGAGAGAGAAAGAGAGAGAGGGAGAGAGTGGGAGAAGGAGGGAGAGAGACTGAGAGAGAGAAAGAGAGAGAGAGAGGGAGAAGGAGAGGGAGAGAGAGAAAGGGAGAGGGGGAGACACACACACACACACACAGAGTGAGAGCAAGGGAGGGAGAGAGGGAGAGAGAGACTGAGAGAGAGAGAGACAAAGAGAGAGAGAGAGAGAGAGCTATTCTTGACTTAACTCCCTGGACTTTTCAATGAGTAATGAAGGATAACCGTGTTTTGTGCATACCCTGAACTTTTGATCTATCTGCAGGCTTTCTTTCATTCTTGGAGAAAAGCTTGATCCCTCTTCTTGGCTGACTCAGTTTCCCCTGAGGCCTGACGGAAGGGGTTGCATCTCTAATCGTGCCCTTGTTCCTCACTCCCTGTTTTGATGGAGGTGCACAACCTGCAGAGCCCAAGTGAACAAATGAGCCAGGGGTTTAAATTTCACGGCAGGGCTAGCAGATCGGTCCTTTGTAGATCACCCCCCAGAATCCCCCAGGCAGCCATGGGTCAGTTGCCAAGGCTGAGAAGCAGCCCTTCAGAATAGGAGAAGGAGACACTCGGGTTGAACTGCATGATGGAAAACTCTGATCTTCTGGCTGGGGAAGCAGCATGAAGACGAGGGCTGCACCAAACCCCTTTGCTCGCCTCAGAAGTGGAGTATCCAACTTCTGGACTGGAGGTGGAAGAGTTGGTGGTGAAGGACTGTGAGGTCCTTGGTGCTCTCTGAGCTTGGTAGTTTTCTTGAAGACGTTTCATTACCCACCTAGGTAACATCATCAGTATGATGGAGGAGGAGGAGGAGGAGGAGGAGGAGGAGGAGGAGGAGGAGGAGGAGGAGGAGAAGGAGGAGGAGGAGGACTGTGACGTCCTTGGTGCACTCTGAGCTTGGTAGTTTTCTTGAAGACATTTCATGACCCAACTAGGGAACATCATCAGTACGGAGGAGGAGGTGGATTGTGGAGTCCTTGGTGCTCTCTGAGCTTGGTAGTTTTCTTGGGGTTTGTGAAGAGGAGGAGGAGGAGGAAGAGGAAAAGAACTGTGGAGTCCTTGGTGCTCTCTGAGCTTGGTAGTTTTCTTAAAGACGTTTCATGACCCAACTAGGGAACATCATCAGTACGGAGGAGGAGGTGGATTGTGGAGTCCTTGGTGCTCTCTGAGCTTGGTAGTTTTCTTAAAGACGTTTCATGACCCAACTAGGGAACATCATCAGTACGGAGGAGGAGGTGGATTGTGGAGTCCTTGGTGCTCTCTGAGCTTGATAGTTTTCTTGGAGTTTGTGGAGAGGAGGAGGAGGAGGAAGAGGAAAAGAACTGTGGAGTCCTTGGTGCTCTCTGAGCTTGGTAGTTTTCTTGGGGTTTGTGGAGAGGAGGAGGAGGAGGAAGAGGAAAAGAACTGTGATGTCCTTGGTGCTCTCTGAGCTTGGTAGTTTTCTTGAAGACATTTCATGACCCAACTAGGGAACATCATCAGTACGGAGGAGGAGGTGGATTGTGGAGTCCTTGGTGCTCTCTGAGCTTGGTAGTTTTCTTGGGGTTTGTGAAGAGGAGGAGGAGGAAGAGGAAAAGAACTGTGATGTCCTTGGTGCTCTCTGAGCTTGGTAGTTTTCTTGAAGACGTTTCATGACCCAACTAGGGAACATCATCAGTACTGGGAGGGAGAGGAGGAGGAGGAGGAGGAGAGGAGGAGGAGGAGAGGAATTATTAGGTCCTTGGTGCTCTCTGAGCTTGGTAGTTTTCTTGAAGACATTTCATTACCCATTTAGGTAACATCATCAGCGCTCTCTGTTTATACAGAAGGGATTTGCCATTACAAACAGAAAGAAAACAACACACCCGCCAACAGTCACAGGGCCAGCCGCTTGTACAGATGATGGAAGCCATTTAGCCGTGATCAAACCCTGTTGCCCAGGGTGCACCACGAGGAGGCTAGTCTCCATTGCACCCCCATTATTAGGTCGATAATCCTAACTGTGACTGTGGGGAGGCCCTATTGCGACGCAAAGCCCCCTCAGAAGGTTCTCTGGGTCCCTGCATGAAATGCATCCCCTTGCGGGCAGTGCCGTCCAATGGCTAGAGATACCCGGCTGTAGGTTGAGTCACTCCAGTAAGTGCTCGTGCATAATTTACTTCCATCCCCAATTTTATTCATCGCTCATCTGTGTGTTTTTAAAACCATTCGCTGCTTTGCGTTTTACATTTCGATGCACGCTTTATACGTCGTTCCTGTGAATTTTATTGCCCTCTGTTGCATTTCGCTGCACCGCATGAAATAAATACGTAAAATGCAAACAACTATAACCCCGTCCATTTCAACTCCCATCTTCAGATTAAACAACCTCTGACACCCCAAAGATTCACACAGTTTACGTACGGGAAGGCTGGTGGCTCGAACAGGGGAAGGACTCCCCCTCTGCCCCCATTCTCTGGCTGATGGACCCTCTCCTTCTGCCCCCATTCTCTGCCCCATTTCTCGAGCTGTTGCATCCCTCGCCAAGCGGAAACCCCAGGCAGGCTCTTTTGTGTTTCTGGTAGAACAAATTGTGAATTCTGAGCACCGAGACAGGCCAACCGCCTCGCCTGTCAAACGCCCCTCTCTATACTTAGGCTATTAAGTTAATTTCGGCAGCCTATTATCAGGCCCGGCTTATTTACCAGTTGAGGAGCTCAAGGTCCTTTTTCCAATTTCCATTTCCATATCCTCCGTGATCTTCCTGCTGCTGGGCAAAGAATAACAGAATAACAAGAGTCGGAAGGGACCTTGGAGGTCTTCTAGTCCAACCCCCTCCTGCTCAAGCAGGAGATGCTATACCACTTCTCCTGCTTTGCGGCTAACTCCCCTGCCCCAAAAAAGAGGGGGGGGGGCTAGCAATAGGAGTGACAACTGCACTGCAGGGTGTGTGTGTGTGTGTGTGTGTGTGTGTGTGTGTGTGTGTGTGTAAGGAGGGAGGGGGAATCAACCAATGGAACAGCAGTTGCCTTCAGAAGTTACAGGAGCTTCATCCCTGGAAGCTTTCAAGAAGAGACCGGACTGCCATCGGTCAGAAATGGTGTAGGGTCTCCTGCTTGGGTGGGGGGTTGGACTAGATGACCTCCAAGGTCCCTTCCAACTCTGTTAACCTGTGCCTATCTGTATCTATTCTCCATGGCTCTTCCAGGCTTCATTTCGTCTTTCCGCAGCTTCCGTTTCACATCCCTTTCCTTCATGCATTCAGCCCTGTTGGAGTAGAACAGAAGGACAGAGCTGGAAGGGACCTTGGAGGTCTTCTAGACTAACCCCCTGCTCCAGCAGGAGACCTTATGCGCTGGGTTTCCATCCGTTTCTTCATGTTCTGTGTTTTGGAGAATAGGCGGACCCCCCCCCTCTTCTTTGAAGGGAAGGCTACACTTAGAATCAGAGGGATGAAAGGGACCTTGGAGGTCTTCTAGTCAAACCCCTTGTTCAGGAAGGGAACCTGATATCATTCCAAACTGGGTATGTCTAGTCCAGGGGTGGGTTCTTAATTTTTTTACTATCGGTTCTGTGGGCGTGGCTTATTTTGTGGGTGTGGCTTGGTGGGGGGGTAATGTGACTGGGTGGGCGTGGCCAACTTTTTTTTTTTTTTTTTACTTTTAAAAGCATTTTTTCTACAACCATAAGAGGCTGCAGAAAAAAATGCTTTGAAAAGCCTCTGATGATCCCAGCTGAGCCTCGGGATCATCAGAGGCTTTTTTAAAAAAAACTTTTAAAAGCATTTTTTCAGCCAAAGAGGTTGTAGAAAAAATGCTTTTAAAAGTTAAAAAAAAAAAAAGCCTCTGATGAGGTGGGTGGGGTAAGTGAGCAGCGATAGGGCCGGGGACCGGTTCAGGGGCGTGGCCAATGTTATTACTGGTTCTCGGAACTACTACAAATTTTTACTAGCGGTTCTTGCAAACCGGTGTGAACTGGGAGCAACCCACCACTGGTCTAGTCTAGTGAAAAGAAGGACTAGGGATGAGGGATAGTAGTGAATAATAGCAGCATTCCAGTATTTGAGAGACTCCTACAAAGAAGAGGAGTGTGTGTCAATTTATTCTCCAAAGCCCCTGAAGGCAGGAGAAGAAGCAACGGATGGAAACTCATCAAAAGGAGAGAAGCAACCTGGAATTAAGGAGAAACTTCCTAACAGTCAGGACAATTAACTGGTGGAACAGCTTGCCACCAAAAGTTGGAACCAAACTTCCCTCCAGAAGAAGAGTCTGGACAGTCACTTGTCTGAAATGGTATAGGGTTTCCTGCTCGAGCAGGGGGCTGGACTAGAAGACCTCCAAGGTCCCCCCCAGCTCTATTCTGATTCTAAGATGTGTGGATGCCATGCTGCCTGAGGAATACGGGGAGTTGAAGTCCACACATCTTAAGATGCTCAAGGTTGAGAAACCCTGGTTCAGAATGGTATTGTTGTGGCTCCGTTACCTGAGCCTGTGTCATTGGCAGGAGAGGACTACGAGAGTGAAGGAGAGGAGTTGGCAAGGCCTCCCTCTCCAGGATCCTCCTCTCTGGCAATGCCTTTGGTGTCCACCGAAGGGCAAGAGATAGGGCTGGGGCCAAGCACGTCCACGCAGCCACAGATGGACAGTGATGAGGGAGATGAGTCTTGGCTGGATCCACGCCAGCGTCGCAGAGATAAGCGCGCCCAGCAGAAGCAAAGGCGTGCCCGAGATTAGGCTGAGTCACTGGACCACACCCCACAAGGTATAAAAGGGAGTGTGGTGGCCAGTCAAACCTTGTGACGAACAAAGCTGAAAGCTTCCACGCCATTCTGCATTGCCGGACTTTTGCTATAGACTTTGCTGGATTATCTTTGGACTTGATTGACTCTGTAATTATTGAGCTGTTTCTTTTGATGTACCAGGAGTGGGGAGAAGTTATCTCTCCTCTTCATAAGTAATAAACTCTTGACAGGCAGCCACTAGATTGTTGCCAAGTTCCGTTATCATAAGGAAAAGGATTTTGCCGGCTGGTTTGGTCTTTAACTCTTGAACGTCTGTTGGTGTGTGTGCGTGTGGTTGAGGACAGAACAGGTATTGTGGGAACACAAAGAATTCCCTATACAGGATACAAGTAGCCCTCAGCTTACAACCGTGATTTCTGTTGCTAAGCGAGACCGTTGTGAAGCGAGTTTTGCCCCATTTTACGGCCTTTCTTGCCACAGCTGTTAAGTGAATCATTGCAGCTGTTAAGTTAGTCACACGATTGTGAAGTGAATGCGGCTTTTCCCGTTGACTTAGTTTGTCAGAAGGTCGCAGAAGGGGATCACGTGACCCCGGTACTCTGCAACCGTCATAAATGTGAGTCAGATGTCAAGCTTCTGAATTTCGATCACGTGACCATGGGGGAATGCTGCAACGGTCGTAAGTATGGGAAATGGTCATAAGTCATTTTTTTTCAGCCCCGTGGTAACTTTGAAAGGTCACTAAATAAATGATTGTAAATTGAGGATTGTAAATTGAGTAATTTGCATGAGTTATGTGAGCATAACTGCCTTTTCTTTTCTTTTTTCCTAAAATTTCCCCCCCCCCATGGATTGAAGTGAGGGTGGGGCCATCCACAGTGTGTGTGTGTGTGTGTGTGTGTGTGTGTGTGTGTGTGTGTAAAAGAGAGATGCATGCTCCTCTAATATTTTTTTCCCACCAGCCATTGGCTCACATCAAATCACACATCGTGCTAAGCTGTTGCTGCTTAACCCCAGTTCCTGGAATAACTCACTAACCGTTAACTGGCTAATTATCTCGGCTGCCGTACCTTTTCATATTGGATGTTTTTATTGTTTTAAAAATAAAACAATTTTATTGTTTTATTTTTAGTTGGAAAATCGTTTTTTCTAGTTTTAGCAGTGTAAGCCACCTGGTTGAGATGGCCACATATAGAAATAAATAACAGAAGAACAGAGGTGGAAGGGGCCTTGGAGGTCTTCTAGTCCAACCCTCTGCTCAAGCAGGAAACCCAGGGGTGGAATGCTCCCGGTTCGGACCGGATCGCCTGATCCGGTAGCGATGGAGGCGGGTGATTTGGAGAACCAATAGCAAAAATCCCTGCCCCCCCACATGCCCAGCTGAGCCGCCCAATCATCAGAGGCTTTTTTTTAACTTTTAAAAGCATTTTTTCTACAACCTCTTTGGCTGAAAAAGTGCTTTTAAAAGTAAAAAAAAAAAGTCTCTGATGATCGCGCGGCTCAGCTGGGATCATCAAAGGGATCGTCAGCTGACGATCCCAGCTGAGTTGCCTAATCAGCAGAGGCTTTTTTTTCTTCTAAATGCCTCTGACAATCCAAGCTGAGTTGCCTGATTGGCAGAGGCTTTTAAAAAGCCTCTGCGGATCAAGCAACTCAGCTGGGATCGTCAGAGCCTTTTGAAAGCATTTTTTTACATTTTTTTTCGCTGAAGAGGTTGTGGAAAAAATGCTTTTAAAAGGAAAAAAAAATTGGCCACGCCCACCCAGTCACATTAACCCCCCACCACCACCAAACCACGCCCACAGAACCGGTAGTAGATTTCACCACTGAGGAGACCCTATACTATTTCAGGCACAGTCTTGTCCAATCTCTTCTTAAAAACCTCTACGGTAGTATTGGAGCATCCACAACCTCTGAAGGCAAGCAATTCTCTTAATTGTTCCGACTGTCTGGAAATTTCTCCTTAATTCTAGGTTGAATCTCTCGTTAATTATCAGAATAACAGAGTTGGGACTTTGGAGGGCTTCTAGTCCACCCTCCCTTTTGCTCAAGCAGGAGACCGTATACCATTTCAGACAAGTGACTGTCCAATAAACCCAGGAGTGAAATGCTACCGGTTCAGACCGGTTTGACTGAACCGGTAGCGATGGCGGCGGGTGGTTCGGAGAACCGGTAGTGACGGAAGCGCGAGGTCGTCATTACTTCCGGGTTAAAACCTGGTTTTTAAGCTTGAACAGAATTCATATTAAATTGGGGCACAAATTCTACGTCAGTTCAGGGGTTGCAGTGGAAGGCTTGAGATCTTCATCTATCCTCCATTCCACACTTCTGATTAAATTTGTTTGGAAGCTGTAAAATGCCTTCTGGGATTTGATATATTTGTTCCTGAGTCCTTCGGGAGTAGGGCGGTATATAAATTTAATTAATAAAATAAAATGAATAAAATAAAGAGGAATAATAAGAAAATGGTAGAGGGTTTCCTGCTTGAGCAGGGAATTGGACTGGAAGACCTACCAGGTCCCTTCCAACTCTGCTTTTCTATTCTGTCTTCTTCTCATATTTTAAAGCAGTGCTTCTCAATCTTAGCATCTTGGAGATGTTTGGACATCAACTCCCCAAATTCTGGGAGTTGAAGTCCAGGCATCTTCAGGTTGCCAAGGAAGAGGAACACACATTTAGATCTTCTTAGATCTGCGAAATGTTGCCTTCTCATACTATCCACCACTATCCATACTATCCATCACTAGAGCTTTCCAAACATAAGATTGGCCAACCATTTGACTGGGATGATATGAGACTCCTGCCTTGGACTAGAAGACCTAGACAGATTAACAGAGTTGGAAGGGACCTTGTAGGTCATCTAGTCCAACCCCCCACCCAAGCAGGAGATCCTACACCATTTCTGACAGATGGCAGTCCAGTCTCTTCTTGAAAGCCTCCAGCGATGAAGCTCCCACAACTTTCCAAGGCAATTTTTATTCCATGGGTTGATTGTTCTCACTGTCAGAAAATTCCTCCTTATTTCCAGGTTCAATCTGTCCTTGATCAGCTTCCATCCATTATTCCTTGTCTGGCCTTCAGGTGCTTTGGAAAATAGCTTGACCCTCTCCTCTCTGTGGAAGCCCTTCAAATATTGGAACACTCTTATTATGTCACTTCTAGTCATTCTTTTTCTATTATACTAGACATATCCAACTCCTGCAACCATTCATTGTATGTTTTAGCCTTCAGTTCCCCTAATCATCCTGGTTGCTCTTCTCTGCACTCCTTCTAGAGTCTCAACATCTTTTTTATAGTGTGGTGACCAACACTGGATGCAGGATTTCAGGTGTGGTCTTACTAAGGCTTTATAGAGTGGTGTAAGTACCTCTCTTGATCTCACTTGATCTCCAAGGTCCCTTCTGGAATTTTGGGAGCTGAAGTCCACACATCTTCAAGCTGTCAAGGTTGAGGAGAACCATCTTAAAGGAAGCAGATGTTCCATACTGGATGGGAAACTTGTCATCTTCTGAATGTCCCAGAACTACGTACACTTCCTGTCATTCATCCCTGATGCTAGCTAGACCTGAGGAGTTATCCTTTAGCAATATTGGCAGCACGACTGTACTAACTTAGTTAGTAGACCACGAAATCTACTCCTTGGAAGGCTACAGCCACTCGGCCTGTAAGTTGGAGTTTTTCTTTTTTTAAAATGGAGATTAGCTGTCATAGCAGAATCTTGCAAATCCATGCCATTCTCCTTCTTCTAGTTCAGTGAATCAGAGACATGTCGGCCTGACTCACCCCTTATGTTATCTGGACTTTTAAAAAGCTTCAGGCCAAGAAAACAACCACTGCATATCTCCATCAACATTGTTTCATAGAATCGTCGACTCATAGTGTGGGAAGAAAAATCCGGTCTGGTTCCAAGCTGGGAGAAAGGCGCTGCAAATAAAATGGAGGCTGGCTGGCTGCAAGGAAAGGAGGTTTATTTGGTATCCAGAAACTTCAATCATCTTCTTTTAATGAACCCATAATCCCCTGCGGGGTGGAGTCTGGGAAACTGAATGGAGCTGGATGAGTGTTTACTGGCCGGATGCCCTTCCTGTCACCAATGAGGAGTTTTGTTCAGGAGAGAGAAATATCTGCCTCTACCTAGGATCGAACTCACAGCCTCTGGATTGTGAGGTGAGAGCTCCACCTCTAGGCCATTGCACCATTCCTTTCCAGTTCGGTAACAGCAGCAAATGTTTCTGGGGTGGCTGGGTGGGTGGATGGATCTTTATAGGATTCTGGGGTTTGGTGTTTGAGATGCTCCAGGGGGGGGTTGTGCAATTTAGTGAGCCTTGTGTCTTTTACTAGTTCAATGGGTTATGTCCTATTATGTCCTAAAGGCCATGTCCTGTCCTTGGAGCTGGGTGCGGGAATGTAAATTCTTAATCCCATCAACTGTAGGAGCTGTGGATGAAGGTGTTTTGTTTATGAATAGATTGGCCCAGTCTTTCTTCATAGGTACAAAATATCCATCTCTAAAGAATTCAGGCATCTGCTGGAGCCTGTTTTACTATGCAGGAAGGCTGGGGCTGCTTTCTGCCTTTAAGAACATGTTTTCTCCATTTCTCCTTTGGGGAAATATAATTTTCTGTCTTTTAAAATATTCCCTAAAACATTTCATTTTTTGGGGGAATGGGCTTCCCACAATAGAATTAGAAGGGACCTTGGAGGTCTTCTAGTCCAACCCCAAGCCCAAGGCAGGTGTCTTTCTTCTATCCTGGCCTTTTCTGACTCTCTTCAGTTACACAAGGTACACAAACTGCCTATTTCCCATGAAAATTCACTCAAATCCAACTTCTAGACTTCTGGGTGATGAGAACGTGATAAACTTTATGGATGTGAAATTATTGTGAGAGGAAGGAAGTCCTGCCTCGGCCCTCTTTCCAAAATGGCCATGGAATCCTTCCCAGATAATTGCCATTAGCCGCTTTATCACCTTCTACAATTTGGGGAAAAGAAAGGAAAATATGCTACGGTGCGGTTTGGGAAAGCCTAGGAAGATTACATGCTCTCTATTAGTTTTCCTTCCAGCTATTTCTAATTATCTTCCATTTCAGCTGGATTAAAACCCCCAAGTTTAGTGCTTTTTTAAAAAGCAACTGTCAGCTTTCATTCAAAAAAAAAAAAGGTATCAAAAACTCTCTCTCTCTCTTTCTCTCTGTCCCTGTCTCTCTCTCTCTCTCTCTCTCTTCTCTCTTTCTTTTTCTCTTTCTTGTCTCTCTTTCTCTCTTTCTCCTTCTCTTTCCCCCTCTTTCTTTCTCTTTCTCTCTTTTTCTTTCTCTCTGTCTCTCTCTTTCTCTCTTTCTCTGTCTCTCTCTGTCTCTGTCTCTCTCTTTCTTCTCTCTCCTTCTTTCTCTCTTTCTTCTCTCTCTTTCCCCCCTCTTTCTTTCTCTCTTTCTCTCTTTTTCTTTCTCTCTGTCTCTCTTTCTCTGACTCTCTCTGTCTCTCTCTCTCTCTTTCTTCTCTCTCCTTCTCTCTCTTTCTTCTCTCTCTTTCTCTTTCCCCCTCTTTCTTTCTCTCTTTCTCTCTTTTTCTTTCTTTCTTTCTCTCTCTCTCTCTTTCTCTCTTTCCCCCTTTCTTTCTCTTTCTTTCTCTCTGTCTCGCTCTCTCTTTCTTTCTTTCTTTCTCTCTCTCTTTCTCTCTCTTCTCTCTTTCTTCTCTCTCTCTCTTTCTCTTCCCCCTCTTTCTTTCTTTCTGTCTTTTTCTTTCTCTCTCTCTCTTTTTCTTTCTCTCTGTCTCTCTTTCTCTCTTTCTCTGTCTTTCTCTGTCTCTCTCTCTTTTTCTTCTCTCTCCTTCTTTCTCTCTTTCTACTCTCTCTCTCTCTCTTTCCCCCATTCTTTCTCTCTCTCTTTCTCTTTCTCTCTCTCTCTCTCTCTCTCTCTCTCTGTGCATATATATGTATGTATATATATCAGGTTATACACACACACTTGCACACTTTTCTGTAGACCTTCAAATGAGCTCCGGATTCAGGAAACAATTTTTGAAAACACATTTGACTTAAATGACAGCTGACAGGTCCTCTTTAGCTCCCCATTCAGTCTGAGATCCTAATCAGGGAAATTGCAGCACGTGGAGAGATCCCTTTCACCACGTTCACGTCGCTTGCTTGCTCGGGCACCACGCCTTGGATGGGGGGGGGAAGGGGGGGAGACGTGATTGACACACAGATCAGAGCAACCCAGCTGAGCAGAGGAAAAAGGAAGCACTGGAGACTCGTTGAGAGGGCGCATAACTAGACATGAGCAATTGTCAACATATAAAGGCTGTGAAAGCAGAGATGCATGTATAGAGGGAGTTACAATTATGCCAGGACTAAAACATGGGTTTTGTGTTAGGAATGATTCCTGGGAAAATGCAAAAGAGAGTGGCAATCTCTCTATCTCTAGGTCTGCCTGCCTCTCCTTCCCTCCCTCCTTCTCATATCTATCTATCTATCATCTATCTATCTATCTCTAGTCTGTTCTCTCCCTCCCTCCCTCCCTCCCTCCCTCCCTCTCTCTCTCTATAGTACTAGACTAACAATCAAGCAATAAACAATACCCAAATGAAGGAACTATCAAGACCATGCCTACCAATACTGACAGAGCAAGACACTTGTATATAAACAGAGAGCAAGCCCCACTCCCTTCTAGCACTGGGGATGTTAGCTAGTTGGGTCATGAAATGTCTGCAAGAAGGACAGAGAGGGATGGACCAAGAGGACACCAAAGACAGTGGGGATTGGAATACAAGACCTCCAAGGTCCCTTCCAACTCCGTTATTCTGTTATCTTCTGTTATCTGACACCACAGTCTTCTTCCTCCATTCCACAAACCCCACTCCCTTCCACTACTGATGAAGTTACCTAGTGGGGTCATGAAATGTCTGCCAAGCTCAGAGAGCACCAAGGACCCCACAATCCTCCTCCTCCTTCTCCTCCCTCTCCCTCCTCCTCCATTCCACAAATCCCACTCCCTTCTAGCACCAATGAAGTTACCTAGTTGGGTCATGAAATCTCTACCAAGCTCGGAGAGCACCAAGGACCCCACAGTTCTCCTCCTCCTCCTCCTCCTCCTCCTCCTCCTCCTCCTCCTCCTCCTCCTCCTCCTCCTCCTCCTCCTCTACTCTATAAGCCCTCACTGATAACGTTACCTAGTTTGGTGACAAAACCTCTGCAAGAAAAAACTGGATAGCACCAAGCACTGACTCCCAGCTTAGCGTGGCCCATGATCACAAGTCTAATCGCCCAGGGAGAGTTAGGAGAAGATGCCAGCAAGGAAAGCAACGGGGCATCTTTGGGCATCTTAAAGACTAACCCTTTGATGATTGCAAAGATTTGGTGCATCCCCGTTAACTTTATCAGAGGCGTGACTTCCAGTTTCCGTGAGCTGCCCATTTGTTAAATTTTATCGCTCCTCTTTCCTTTCGGAGTATGCTTTTTAGCATTAATTATCTATGAAATGCTTACTTAGGGCTGCAGAGAGGGAAGAGCAGGAAGCAGCCGAAAATCCCTCTGCATAAATAGAGGGATGTTATGGTATCAGCATAGCTGAAGGCCACAGCTGGTTTTACATGTACAGACTTTAATATCCCCTTTGGAAATTGCAACCAAATACAAATACAAACAGAGAAAAGGTCTGGGAAATTTGCGGATCAACTGGATTGCTTTATTAGCCAGAAATAATTTGAAAAACTGCAACTCTAATAGATTCTTCATCTCTGGGTGGAACTTCTGACTTGCTGAACTGTGCCTGTTAAATTGAGCTTTTGCTCTTTTTCTCCATTTGTTTCCTATCATTTGTACTGTTTCTATGTTTGCAATAATTTTTTTATGGTACTGTAAGCCAGCCAGAGTCACTCTTGATAGCAGGATGGGTGCCATATTCAATCAATCAATCAATTAAATATTGAATGAATGAGTGAGTGGGTGGGTGGGGGAGTGAGTGAATGAATGAATGAATGAATGAATGAATGAATGAATGAATGAATGAATGAGTTGAAGAACTCTAAAATGTGTTGAAACAATTGTTCTTACCAGAGTTGATTATAAACAGGTGTACTATATATCTGATATATATTACATATCAAATACAATCATGGATTACAGATTTTTCTAGAGAAGTGTCATTGCAACAGAGATTATTAAGGGGACTGGAGGCTAAAACATATGAAGAATGGTTGCTGGAATTGGGTATGTCCAGTCTAATAAAGAAGAAGGACTAGGGGTGACATGATAGCAGTCTTCCAATATTTGAGGGACTGCCACAAAGAGAACAATATTTGCCAAAGCATCTGAGGGCAGGGCAAGAAGCAATGGATGGAAACTAACAAAGGAGAGCAGCAACCTAGAACTAAAGAGAAATTTCCTTACAGTGAGAACAATTAACCAGTGGAACGACTTGCCTCCAGAAGTTGTGAATGTTCCAACACTGGAGGTTTTTAAGAAGAGACTGGACAGTCACTTGTCTGAGATGGTATTGGGTCTCCTGCTTGAGCAGGGGGTTGGACTAGAAGACCTCCAAGGTCCCTTCCAGCTCTGCTATTCTGTTATGACTCTCTTAATTAGGGGTGGAGCTTCAATCAGGAAGAGGAGCCTTCCCTCCTCTCTTTTCCCAGCATGGCTGGATCTGATCCCATCCCAGGCTTGTTAAAAAGCTTCCCCAGCATTTTGCTAAGGATGGAGAAAGAACTTGCTCACCTTGCCACTGGTTCTCCAAGGAGCTTTCTTGGATAATTATGATTCTGATTTCTAAAAATGTGCCTGGTGCCCTCTGGGCTTCCTGGTGCATATACATAATTAAGAAGGAATTCATGAGGAAGATAACTTTGAGAATCTGTAGAAGTCTCTTGCCCAAATTCCAGCAGAGTTTGACCTTCTGCATGAAGCTTTACGTGTCTGGTAGATGGCCAAATGGAAGTCTCTTGTGCTTGAGACTTTGACGATATTTTGCTCCGTACAACTTAGACCAGGGTGGTCTTATTTTAAACGAAAGCTTGTAATTCCATACCCATGTGCTCCGTACTATCTTCATTTCCCAGTCAATCGGAGCAGATCCTTGGAAAAAATACTTGGAAAGGGTCCAAGGGAGCAAAGCTTCCAGAGGGATCTTTGAGACATGGTGGACAGACGGAAAATGTTGACTCTTGGCAAGAGAAACAGATTCCATTCCAGGAAATGGTTAGGAAAAGAAGCAAAAGTGGACCTGTCCAAAGAGAACGTCTTCTCTAAATTAGTTATTCGGCCATTTTGTGTGTTTTAAGGAAATAACAGAGTTGGAAGGGACCTTCTAGTCCAAACCCTGCTCAAAGATGGAAACCCTAGACCAGTGGTGGATTGCTACCGGTTCACCCAGGATCGGGCGAACTGGTAGCAGCGGTGGTGGGAGGCTCGGCCCACCCACTGGACGCATCTGCGCATGCGCAGAAGCATTGCGTGCAAGTGCGCCCACGCCCACGAGTGAACCGGTAGCAATGGGATTTGAAACCCACTACTGCCCTAGATCCCTTCAGACAAATGGTTGTCCAGTCTCTTCTTAAAAACTTCTGGTGATGGAGAACCTACAACTTCTGGTGGCAAGCTCTTCAATCAATCAATCACTGAATGATTGTTCTCAACGTCAAGAAATTTCTCCTTAATTCCAGGTTGCTTCTCTCCTTGATTATTCTCCATCTGCTGCTTCTTGTCCTGCCTTCAGGGGCTTTGGAGAATAGGGTGACAACTTGAGCCCCTCTTCTTTGTGGCAGCCCCTCAAATATTGGAAGACTGCTATCATGTCTGGTCCTTCTCTTCACTAGACTAGCCAAACCCAAATGCTACAACTGTTCTTTGTATGTTTTAGTCTCCAGTCCTCTAATCATCTTAGTTGCTCTTCTCTGCACTCTTTTTCATAGTGCGGTAACCAGGGGTGAAATGCTACCAGTTCGGGCGAACCGCCCGAACCAGTAGTGAAAATGCTACTAGTTCATCTAGTAAAAAAATGCTTTAAAAATTAAAAAACAAAAATTCCAACAATCGTGCGGTACAGCTGATCGTCTGAACTTTTTTAAAAACTTTTTTTAAAGCATTTTTTTTACTAACCCGTTCCGGCAATAGGTAGTAAAAAAATGCTTTAAAAATGTAAAAAAAAAAAAAAGTTCCGACAATCAGCTGTGACAATCAGCTGTGCTGCACAATCCTCGGGACTTTTTTTTTTTTTTTTTTTTTTTTTTTACTTTTTAAAGCATTTTTTAACTACCTATGGGGGGAGGTCCATTTTTGCTTCCAGGAGGTTTCCCTGAGGCCTGCTAGGCCAAAAATGGGGTGGGTGGGGGGTGCTGTGAAAGAAAGAAAGAAAGAGAAAGAAAGAAAGAAAGAAAGAAAGAGGGAGGGAGGGAGGGAGGGAGGGATGGGAGAAAGAAAGAAAGGAAGAAAGGAAGAAAGAGGGAGGGAGGGGAGAAAGAAAGAGAAAGAAAGAAAGAAAGAAAGAAAGAGGGAGGGAGGGATGGGAGAAAGAAAGAAAGGAAGGAAGAAAGAGGGAGGGAGGGGAGAAAGAAAGAGAAAGAAAGAAAGAAAGAAAGAAAGAAAGAAAGAAAGAAAGAGGGAGGGGAGAAAGAAAGAAAGAAAGAAAGAAAGAAGGAGGGAGGGATGGGAGAAAGAAATGGAGGGAAGGGAGAAAGAAAGAAAGGAAGAAAGGAAGAAAGAGGGAGGGAGGGGAGAAAGAAAGACAAAGAAAGAAAGAAAGAAAGAAAGATAGATAGAAAGAGGGAGGGAGGGGAGAAAGAAAGAAAGAAAGAAAGAAAGAGAGGGAGGGAAGGGAGAAAGAAAGAAAGGAAGAAAGGAAGGAAGAAAGAGGGAGGGAGGGGAGAAAGAAAGACAAAGAAAGAAAGGAAGGAAGGAAGAAAGAAAGAAAGAAAAAAAGAAAGATAGATAGATAGAAAGAGGGAGGGAGGGAGGGGAGAAAGAAAGAAAGAAAGAAAGAAAGAAAGAAAGAAAAAAGAAAGAAAGAAAGAAAGAAAGAAAGAAAGAAAGAAAGAAAGAAAGAAAGAAAAAGAAAGAGAGGGAGGGAAGGGAGAAAGAAAGAAAGGAAGAAAGGAAGAAAGAGGGAGGGAGGGGAGAAAGAAAGAAAAATAAAGAAAGTAAAAGAAAGGGAGGGAGGGAGGGAAGGAAAAAGGAGAGGAAGGAAGGATCACAAACCTGGCACTAGATGCAGCTTTGGAGAATACCTTGAAAGAGCACAGCAATCCAGGGCTGGAAAGCACCTGGAGGTCATCTAGTCCAACCCCCTGCTCCAGCAGGACATTGTTAAAGTGAGTTTCTGTCTTTTGCCCCCAGTCACATGACTACATAGCCACACCCACCCAGTCACATGACCCCCGCCAAGCCACGCCAAGCCACGCCCACAGAACTGGTAGGAAAAAATTTTACATTTCACCACTGGCGGTAACCAAAACTAGATGCAGCATTCCGGGTGTGGCCTTCCGAAGGCTTTATAAAGTGGTACTAATACTTTTTGCTGACAATTTTGCTAACAGAGATGTCATCTTCCACGTATCTTACCAATTTTATGGAGGAGGAGAAGAAGATTAGGAGGCATGCTCTCCAAGGCTTTGCCGAGCCATGCTCTGTTTCCAGTTTCCCTCTGATCTCCCAAGCTAGCAACTCCCTCACAAAAAAATAAAAATGAAAATAAGGTTACTCCGACTTGATTTATTGGTGACAAGCCCTCCCTGGCTCCTCTTAATTGCAGCCTGCTTTTTCAAGTTCTCCCAAACCGGCGTTTTGAGAACTTCCTGCAGGAGAGACGTCAAGCGAAGAGGTCCCAGTTCTGCAGCTGAAGACGTCACTGGCTCTCCTCCAGTTGTTCTCTGCGCAGGACTTCGGGATGTTCAGTGCCTGCCTGACCCCCAGAGACTTGAATTTGCTTAAATTAGCTCCGTTCCTTCTTACCCTCTCCTTGTGTATCCAAAAAGCCGCAGTTCCCTCCTTCTCCAGGGGCCTCCCATGATCGTCCAGGGCTTCATTCCCCCATAATTGTCTTGTGCAATGCAGTTTCATTATATCGGGTTTAAAATTGAACATTAGCTGGAGTTTTCATTTCAAAGACACGCCGTGATCTGCTTGCGGAAAATAAAGCAAACTGGGGAAGTGACACCAGAGCTTCGTTGGGTTGGGTAGCCTTTTCTTCCTTCCACTTTTTTTTTTTTTTTTTAAATTTGATTTATATGCCGCCCTTCTCCGGAGACTCACGGGGGATTACAATGCGTTAAGCAATAGCCTTCATCCTTTTGTATATTTAGACAAAGTCAGCTTATTGCCCCCACAAACTGGGTCCTCAATTTACCTAC
Source organism: Pantherophis guttatus (assembly GCF_059756535.1). NCBI lineage: Eukaryota > Metazoa > Chordata > Lepidosauria > Squamata > Colubridae > Pantherophis > Pantherophis guttatus. The sequence goes on from NC_142064.1 coordinate 1,742,874, forward strand.
CTTAGAAAGGATGGAAGGCTGAGTCAACCTTGAGCCTGGCGAGATTCGAACCTGCAGTAATTGCAGGCAGCTAGTCTTAATAACAGGGTGCTTTAGACCACTGTACTACCAAGGCTCTACCCCCTCACTTGGGGGTCCATGGAAGGGGGTCAAAATATCACAAGATGGATGCAACTGCTGTGCAACTGAAGCTCTACTTTTAGGTGCTCCACAGCAGGGGTCCTCAACCTTTTGGACCTTAGGGACCACTAAATTGATAATTTTAAATCTCGCGGACCACTAATACGATCTGCCGAATGACGGGCTGGGTGGGCATGGCTAGATGGTCATGTGACTGGGTGGGCGTGGTCGGCTTGGTGTCATTCATGTCGAGGGGCGCCTCGCCAGCCTCTACTCACCCCTCCCCTCCCAGCCACACATCACCTGCCCACCTGGGCTCCTTAGGACCCCAACAGGAAGCAGTTGCTGGAGCTAAGCATCCACCACGAGAAAGAGTTGGCAAAACAGCTCAGTTCAAATTGGATCTGGCCGAGAAGGAGGCTCAGCAGAAGCACCTCACTGAGGACTAGGAGCATAGGCTTTCCAAGCAGAGAAAAGACCTGTGGGAGTGCAAGGCCAGGTACCGGCACCTGGAGGCTCAGCGGGCTGAGATGGTCAGCTATTTCCAGGCCATGATGCTGTCCCACTGGAACGAGGCCCTCCGGCTCTTTGCCACCAGCAACGCTTCCCTCCAGCCTTCGCCCAAAGCCCCACACCAGGATGATGAAACAGACCCCAAGTTGGAATTTCTGCTCTCCTCCAACCCACACAAGAAGACCCCAAAGGGGGAGACTCTCCGCAGCAACACAAACATTCATTGCATATATCCAGCCCAGGGGCCATAGTTTGAGGACCCCTGATTTAGTGCAATATAAAAAATGCAAATAATTTTTCTACAGACCACCAAAATTTTCTCACGGACCACCAGTGGCCCATGGACCACCAGTTGGTGACCACTGCTCCACAGGTTTTAAAAAAGGGTCGGACTTTGATCAGATATCATGATTTTCTGGCCAGGCAATGAGATTGGGGGGAGGGAGTTACTGTTCCAATGTTTGAGGGGCTGCCCCCAAAGAAGGGGGGGGGGTGTCAATCTATTCTCCAAAGCACCAAAAGGTAGGACGAGAAGCAACGATGGAAACTCATCAAGGAGAGAAGCAAACTAGAACTAAGGAGAAATTTCCTGACCGTGAGAATAATTAACCAGTGGAACAGCTTGCCACAAGAAGTTGTGGGTGCTCCATCACTGGAAGTTTTTAAGAAGAGACCAGCCGGTCACTTGTCTGAAATGGTATAGGTTCTCCTGCTTGAGTAGGGGGCTGGACTAGAAGACCTCCAAGGTCCCTTCCAGCTCTATTCTGATGGATTGATTGAGCCATGGCCACCATTTTGACTTTTTGGACAAGCTCCTATGGACACACCTGCCTGCAGCTACTCCAGTCCATGAACCCGTTTGGAGATGGCACTCAAAATGTTCCTAAGATGGCCACCATCTGTACTGTAGATGTCCATAGACGAATGGAGCTATAGTTCTTCTTTATCTGTTTTTCAGTAATCCCTCGCTTCCATTTTGATTGTCTCAACCCCCAAATCTTCGTCAGCAGGTATCTCAGAGTTACCCTCCCTTCAAAGGTCTCCTCCCATCAACAGGGCGTCTCCAGGTGAGTGACGACAGAGGTGTCCACAACATTGCGGTCAAAATACAGATGGTGACCAGGGGTTGCCCTATTGTGGAGGCGGCCATATGGACGCCCTCGAGTGGGTGTCCTGATGGCTGTTTAATGACAGGATGCAGCCGTGTTTGCCAGCCTGGGATGTCACGTTTGCTGCCAGCTGTTGGCACCAGCAGAATGGATGCTGAGAGATGAACCTCGGTGCTGCCTGCCCTTTGGAAGTTGGCACCAGGGAAGGAGACAGCTGGTGGCTGGTGGGAGGCCCCAGGAGAAGGCGGGAAAGGCTTCTTTCTCCGCGGACGCTTGTGGAGTTTACCAAGTCCACACGGCTGTCTCTGTTCTCCACAATCTGTTGCCGAGTATTTTGCACAGGTTGACACGCTGAAAGACTCTTAGAGGAGCTTAACTGAGCAGGGCCTGGATCGAGAAGGCTCCATGTCAAAAGCCTCTGCCAGGGAGGGAAGGAGGGAGGGGGAAGGAAGGAAGGGAGGGAGGATAGAAGGGAGGGACGGAGAGGGAAAGGGAGGGAGAGAGAGAGGGAGAAAGGAAAAGAAGAGAGGGAAGGGAAGAACGAAGGATGGAAGGGAGGGAGGGAAGGAGAGGGAAAGGGAGGGAGGGGGGAAGAAAGGAGAAAGGAGAAAGGGGAGGGAGGGAGAGGGAAGGGACGGAGAGAGAGAGGGAGGGGAAGGAAGGAAGGAAGGATGGAAGAGAGGGAGGATGGAAGGGGGGGAAAGAGTTGGAGAGAGTGGGAGAAAGGAAAGGAAGGAAGGAAGGAAGGGAAGGAGAGAAGAAAGGGAGGAGAGAGAAGGGAGGGAAGGAAGGGAGGGAAAGGGACAGAGAGAGAGGGAGAGAGGAAAAGAAGGGAGGGAGCGAGGAGAGGGAAGGAGGGAAGGGAGGGAAGGAAGGAAGTTGAGAGGAAAGGAAGGAAGGAAGGCAAGGAGGGAGGGAGGGAAGGGGAGGGGTGTGAAGGGGAGGGGTGTGAAGGGGAGGGGTGTGAAGGGGAGGGAGGGAGGGAAGGAAAAAGAGGGAGAGAGAGGGAGAAAGGAAAGGGAGGGATGGATGGAAGAAAGGAAAAAAAGAGAGGAAAAAAAAGGAAGGGAGCGGGAAGGAAGGAATTTTTTGTTGCTAAGCAGGATTTGTGAAGTGAGTTTTCCCCCGTTTCCCCACCTTTCTTGCCATCGTTGTTGAGTGAATCCCTGCAGTTGTTAAGCTAGGAACATGGTCGTTAAGCGAATCTGGCTTCCTCATGGAATTCTGATTGTTTGTCAGAAGGTTACAAAAAGGGGATGACATGACCCCGGGACACTGCAACTGTCGTAAATACAAGTCAGTTGCCAAGCATCTGAATTTTGATGATGTGATTGTCATAAGTCACTTTTTTCAGTGCTGTTGTAACTTTCAGTGCCAGTCACTAAACGAACTGTTGTAAATTGAAGGCTACCAGCATGAGTGTGAAGAGAAGGACCAGGGGAGACATGAGAGCAGTCTCTCAGTATCTGAGGGGCTGCCACAGAGAGGGGGGGGGGTGTCAAGCTATTTTCCAAAGCACCCAAAGACCAGAGAAGGAAGAATGGATGGAAGCTGACCAAGGAGAGATTCAACCTGGAAATAGGGAGAAATTTTCTGACAGTGAGAGCAATCAACCGATGGAACAGGAGTTGCCTTCAGAAGTTGTGGGAGCTTCATCCCTGGAAGCCTTCAAGAAGAGACTGGGCTGCCATCTGTCAGAAATGGTGTAGGGTCTCCTGCTTGGGTGGGGGGTTGGACTGGATGACCTCCAAGGTCCCTTCCAACTCTGTTATTCTATTAAATTCTGTTAATCTATGTGCGATTATTTTTAGAGACCAGGAGAGAAATTCATTAGATATGAAGCAAAGAAAGTCCGAAAGGCCACAGCTGACCCTACGAGAGAAGGCAGACAAAGGCAGCTCTCTTCAATTATTCCCAGGGATGTCACACCGAAGGCAGCTGGTTCCGGAGCGTAGGACACATAATTTGTCATCTTCGGTCTTGACAAGCCTTCCTCCCCACCTCTTCCTAGCAATCTTTAATAAACTTACTACTCCGCTATTATCGAGTTTACAGATAAGACGGCCTGCAGGCCTGTTCTGGGCGGCCAGCTCCCTTATAGGGAAAGAGGAACATAGACCATCGATGTCTACGGAGGTTCTCAATCATCCAGGTCTTGGTTGTCCCAAAGGTGCTTCTTCTTTCTCAAGGAGAAACTGGACTTTCCGTTTTTTCATAGGAGGACAAACCCAATAGGACTAGATTAGGCAGTCCATCTGCATTTCAAAGACACAGGACACTCTTTTGAAGACAGTAAAATCCACATTTTGGACAGAGAGGACTTCTGGTTTGAAAGAGGCCATCTACAGTATGTCCAAACTAAACAGCCCTCTCTCAACAGAGGGCGAAGGATATGACATCGTCTCTCTCCCGTCTACAATACAGTCCTTTCAGCAGTTCCAAGGAGGCTTCACACCCATTTGCACCACTCAGGTGACCCAGAGGACACAGGGAAACCTCCAGGTGGCCTCAAAAAGGATGCAAAGGACCAGCTGTCTGCACCCAGACACAAACTGAGCAAGGTGGTACATGCAGTACAATGCAGTGAGCCGTGTGCTGATCTGAACATTGGGGAAACAAAACAGCCACTTCCTAAACACGTGGCACAACATAGGAGAGCAAACACATCAGGACTAGATTCAGCAGTCTGTCCACATTTGAAAGACACCGGCCTCTCTTTTGAAGACAGCAAAGTCCACATTTTGGACAGAGAGGACCACTGGTTTGAGAAGAGGGGTCAAAGAGGCCATCTGTGTCCAAATTGAACAGCCATCTCTCAACAGAGGGGGAGGGATATGACATCATCTATCTCCAGTCTACTACACCATCCTTTCAACAGTTCCAAGAAGTCTCCACTCCCATTTGCACCACTCAGGTGACCCTGAGGACACAGATAAACCTCCAAGTGGCCTCAACGACCCTCTAAAAGGATGCAAATGACCAGCTGTCTGCAAGGAGTATAAATCCTTCCATTCCCCATCATCCAGTCGGAGTTGAAGAAGCTTCTTGGATGAGAAGTGAAACATCTTCAAAGAAAAACCAAGAAAGTCCAGTTGCCTCCTGAAAAAGCCCCTTTGGGACAACCATGTCTTGGATGACTGAGAATCTCTACAGATCTTTAGCTATCCAATTTGGGATGAAGACTCTGTGAATGGTGTGGGAGTAGGAATGGATTTCCAGAGGGAAAAATTGCAGACTACAGGAACCATTTGCACCACTCAGGTGACCCTGAGAACACGGAGAAACCTCCAAATGCTTCAAAGATCCTCCAAAAGGATGCAAAGGACCAGCTGTCTGCAAGGAATATAAATCCTTCCATTCCCCACCATCCAGTCAGAGCTAAAGAAGCTTCTGGGATGAGAAAGCGAAAAGTCTTCAAAGAAAAACTAGAAAGTCCAGGTGCCTCTTGAAGAAAAAAAAAAGCACCTTTGGGATAGAACATGGAATAATACAGTCAGATGGGACCTTGGAGGTCTTCTAGTCCATCCCCCAGCCCATGGCAGGAGATCCTATACTATTCTAGACTTTTGGGCGGGCTTGATGAGATGGATACACGTGATCATAGAAAGAAGAACAGAGAAACAGAACAAAATAACCATCTTGGAAGGGACCTCGGAGGTCATCTAGTCCAACCCCCTGCTTGAGCAGAAGACTTTATACCATTGCAGACAAATGACTGTCCAATCTCTTCTTGAAAACCTCCAGTGATGGAGCACCCAGAACCCCAGGAGGTAGGTTGTCCCATTGATTAGTTGCTCTTATTGCCAGAAAATGTCCCCTTACTTCTAAGCTGGGTCTCTCTTTGATGAGCTCCACCCTTTACTTCTTGTCCTGCCCTTGTGTGCCTTCGACAAGAAGTGCCTCCTTCTCTGTGACAGCCCTTCAAGCCCTGGAAGACAGTTATCACATCAGGAGGTGGAAGCAGAAGATGCCTTCCAGCCCTATGATTCTACGATTCTACCCTCCTATGATTCTATCATTGTATTTTCCTATGTCCTTCTATACGTCTTCTGTCTTTCTGTCCTTCTACATTATTCCATCCTTCTGCCATTCTATAAGTCTATCCTTCTCTATCATTCTATTCTGTCATTCTGTCATTCTATCATTCCATTTTTCTTTATCTTTCTCTGCCCGTCTATCCTTCTGTCATTCTGTCATTCTATCCTTCTCTATCCTTCTCAATTCTTTTCTATCCTACCCTTCTATTCTTCTGTCATTCTATCTTTCTCTATTCTTTTCTATCCTACCCTTCTATTCTTCTGTCATTCTATCCTCTATCTTCCTCTACCTGTCTACCCTTCTGCCATTCTATCCTTCTATCCTTCTCTATTCTTTTCTATCCTACCCTTCTATTCTTCTGTCATTCCATCCTTCTCTACCCATCTATCCTTCTGTCATTCTATCATTCTATCCTTCTCTACCTGTCTATCCTTCTGTCATTCTGTTCTGTTATTCCGTCCTTCTTGATCCTTCTCTATCCTTTTCTATCCTACCCTTCTAGTCTTCTGTCTTTCTATCCTTCCCTATCCTTCTTTCCTTCTCTCCTTCTGTCATTCTAGCATTCTGTCCTTCTCTGTCCTACTATCCTTCTTTCCTTCTGTTTTTCTGTCATTTTGTTCTTCTCTGTGTTTCTATCCTTATTCTCATTCTAGGAGTCAGTGGGGCTTCTGGGGAGAAGCTGCCTCTGGATGCATCTTTCTTCTCTCCATCAGCCCCTCACTGGCAAGTCCCTACTTTGATTAATTCTGATGTTTGCAAGGCAGCCTTCCCCACTTTTCCTTCTCATTTCCCTCCCTTGCTCTTCCCCCCAAAGGAGCCAAAGTGGCAGAAGATGCATTTTTAAACTCTCCTTTGTATAATGCAGGTGTCTTGAAAATTGCTGTCCTTTATTGGTGAAGCTCCAGAAGAAAGGACAGGAAATAATTGCGTTGCTATCCATGCCAGCGAGTTGGCAGGTGTGATGCCAGATACGGGTACTTATCACTCTCAGGAGAAGTGGGTCTCTTGCAAAGCTCTGCCAGGCCCTTTTATCCCGGCATATTTGGGGGAAGGAATTTCGATATAACCAGAAGAGTCAATAAATAAAAGAAACTCGCTTAATCTTTGCAATGCAACCATCTCCTTTCTTTCATTCTGAGACTTCCAGAGACGGAGGGAGGACTCAGGGTGGACACCAGCACAGAATATTGATTTATTTATTTCTTTTAGGGGATTTGCAAGGAAGGTGCACAAAATCAAGATGGCAGCCCCAACTACAAGATCAAACCCTCTTCCTCTTTTTTTTTTTGCACAGGTTGCTTATGTGATGCCTGTAAAAAAAAAAACCAACCCCCCCCCCGGGGGGGGGGCAGGTTTTAATTGTGTGGTCCCAGCTCCCATCTCACCTTGTTAACTTCTCCTGCAGATTCTTCTGTAGCAAGTGTCCCAAAGGTGCTTTTTTTTCAAGAGGCAGCTGGACTTTCTGGGTTTTTTTTTTTTTTTTTTTTTTGTTTTGAAGACGCTTCCCTTCTCATCCAAGAAGCTTCTTCAGCTCCGACTGGATGGTGGAGGATGGAAGGATTTATACTCCTTGGAAACAGCTGGTCATTTGCATCCTTTTTAGAGAGCTGTTGAGGCCGCTTGGAGGTTTATCTGTAGGGTGACCTGAGTGGTGCAAATTGTTGTGGCCTGCAGCTGTCAATAGAGCTGGCGGCAGTCTCGGACGATGAGGAGGTTGGGGAGTAACTTGGGCCAGTGCTGGAGTCTGGGGAAGGCTCTGATGGATGCTCTGAATCGGATGCAGAGATAGAGCCAGTGTCAGGCTTCGGTGCTATCTTAAATAAACTTCATTCTCAAACGCAAAGTCGCTAATGAATCTATTTTATTTAAGAATAGAAAAAAAACCCGACATGCCTGAACTCTGGTTGAAGCCAAACTGGCCCCTCCTTCCAACACCCTCCCCTTCCGCTCTCCAACCCCAATGTCCCATTGGCCATCATGCAGATCCATCTCTTCGTCCCGGCACGTTCGTTTCACAGGAATTTGCCCCCCACCCTCCGTCACCCAGGTAACACTATCTGTAGTATGCAGAAAACTAGGTAAAAGTTCATCTCAATCAACGCTTCTGTTCTCTGTTTCATTTCATTCATGTCAGCGCTGGAAGAGAGCCTAATTTGGAACGCTGACATCCAGGGCCATCCAGCATTTCCCAGCCACCAGAGAGGCAGCTGCCTTTGGAGGCTGAGATGAATGAGGAGGAAGAACAGCTGGGGCCTGTTCCAGATGCATGTATGTGCAGAGCAGTGAGGCAAGGTGAACAATGGAGGACAAGGAGTTGACTCGGGAAGCAAAGCAGACGTGGATGCTGAATGGCCCCTCCCTGGCTGGGGAACAAACAGAAGGAAAGGGGAGTGGTGGTCGTAGCAGACAACCGTTCGCATTTCTGGAGATTTTGCTCCTTGTGTTTCATGCCACAAAGACTGCTGGCCAGAACTGAGATTCGTCTATTTGAACTGACTTAATTTGCAGCCTTTCAGCTGGGAGCTCACGGCCTTGCAATTATCGTAACAAGCTGAAGAGGCCTATTGCTTCAGTTAACTCCTGGCCGGACTCTTGCCTGGACTTTGTGGGTGAATCCAGTTAATTCACAAGGTGTAAATAAAAAGGGTTTTTTTTCTTTGCAGGGAGTCTGTTTCTTGCTTCTGCGAAAGGCCGGGTCAGAAGACAAATGGGTGTGAAGCCTTCTTGGCTGCAGGACGTTTTTCTGCCCTGTGTCCCTTCCCTATTGAAAACAGGCTGTTGGGAAGGAATCTGTGTTGCCTGCATCTCACACTGAAGTGCAAATGGTTCCTGTAGTCTGCAATTTTTCTGGAAATCTGTTCATCAATGACTCGCTAAAAGGATGCAAAGGACCAGCTGTCTGCAAGGAGTATAAATCCTTCGATTCCCCACCATCGAGTCAGAGCTGAAGAAGCTTCTTGGATGAGAAGTGAAACATCTTCAAAAGAAAAACCAAGAAAGTCCAGTTGCCTCCTGAAAAAGCACCTTTGGGACAACCCTGACCTGGAGGACGGAGAATCTCCACAGACATTCTGTAGCAACTGTACTCAAACGGAGTCCAATGCTGGCCTGCCAGAGCTGCAAGCAAAACAGGGCTGTTAATAGAATAACAGAAGAACAGAGTTGGAAGGGGGCCTTGGAGGTCTTCTAGTCCAGCCCCCTGCTCAAACAGGAGATCCTATACCATTTCAGGCAAGTGGTTGTCCAATCTCTTCTTGAAAGCCTCCAGTGTTGAAAACCATGCAAGAGAAACAATAAGAGAATTAGAATTAGAAAATCTGTTTAGCACTACCTTATAATGCGCATTGAAGACCCTGTTGTTCCGCCAGGCCGGACTATCAACACAATAGTTTTAAATTGGGGTATTTAAATTTTTTGGGGTTTTAAATCTGAGCCAATTTATTTAATTATTTTAAATTTTATATTGTTGTTTTGTCTGTGTTTTTAAATAGGCTGTACACCGCCCCGAGTCCTTCGGGAGAAGGGCGGTATAGAAATAAAATTATTATTATTATTATTATTATTATTATTATTATTATTATTATTATTATTATTATTATTATTATTATTATAAAATGTATAGCACTACATGGCATGGGCCCGGGGTATTTGCAGGATCACCTCCTACCGGCCTCCCACCACCCAGTGTGCTCACATAGGGCTGCCCTCCTCCGGGTCTCCTCGGCCAGACAGTGTCGGCTGGGGTCCCCACGATGAGGGCGTTCTCTGTGGTCGCATTGACCCTCTGGAATGGGCTGCCCACCGGGCTCCGGACGGCCCCCGACCTCCACACCTTCCACGCCGATCTAAAGACATGGCTCTTTCAGCAGCTTCCCTGATCTGTTGTGGATTTTAACTTGGGGATTGGGGATTTTAAATTGGTTTTAATATTACTTAACTCTTATTTATTGTCAGGTTGTTTTATTGTTGTGAGCCGCCCCGAGTCCTGCGGGAGAAGGACGGCATATAAATCTGACTAAATAAATAAATAAATAAATAAATAAATAAATAAATAAATAAATAAATAAATAATAAAAGCATCCAAGGAGACAAAGAACTAAGGTCCAACAATGGCCAGCCTAAGAATGTGGGAAGAAGAAATAGCTGACACTGTTTGTCCGTCCAAGCACCCGTTCAATAGGGTAACATCAGGGATTTTCTTCTCCTAAATCTACTCAAATGTTGCCATGGTCAGAAGGGGGAGAAGGAGAAGGAGGGAGAATGACTGAGAGGGAGAGGAGAAGGGGAAGAGGAAGGAGAAGAAGAGGAAGGGGAAGAGGCTGGGAGGGAGAGGGGAAGGGGAGCAGAAGGACGAGGAAAGGAAGGCTTGGAGGGAGAAGGAGGGGAAGGCGGAGGAGAGGGAGAGGGAGAGGGAGAAGGCTGTGAGGGAGAGGAGAAAAGAAGGAAGGAGAAGGTGATGGAGAAGGCTAGGAGGAGGAGGAAGAGGCGGAGAGGGGAAGGGGAAAAGTGTTATGTCCTTATAAGGACATCCGCCCTGATTGGCTGCCAGCCATCGGGCGGGAGATTTGAATCCCTGTCAAGGGGCGGTGCGTCTGCCGGGAGCGAATATAAGGAGAGCTCCGGCAGCGCGCCAGCAGTCTTGACTCGTTACTTTGTATCAATAAAAGTTGCTAGATGTATCGAGCTGGTCCAGTCTTCTTTTCCTGCGCCTGATCTAACACTGGCGACGAAGGACTAGAGAGAAGAACCTTCACAAGACTCTTGGCACGATCGCCCACCGAACAAATCACACCACAGCGATCTTCCAGAATGGCTACCCCGCAAGCCCCGATGACCGCGCTGAACCCGTTCGACCCATCCCGGGAGAAGTGGAGGTCATACATGGTCCGATTCCGGCAGTTCCTGCGAGGCAATGGATACCAGAACCTCGATGATGAGAGGAAAAGAGCCCTCTTCCTGGCTCATTGCGGATCGGACGTTCTGGAGATGGCGATTGACCTCGTGGCACCCAGGGACATCGAGGAGATGTCCTGGAACGACCTGCAGGAAGTCCTACAGGAGCACTATGCACCTACAGGCACCCCCATCGCAAACAGGTTCACCTTCCAGCAAAGAAACCAGCGGGAAGGTGAATCCATCAAGGAATTCGTGGCAGCGCTTCGCCAAATCGCTGCCAACTGTGAGTTTGATAATGTGGACAATGCAATCCGGGACCGCATTGTGTTTGGGATGCGAGATGTGGGGCTGCAGAAGAAGTTCGTCAGCCGGAAGAGGATCCCGCTCAAAGACGTCCTCGACGAAGCAACGGCGGCTGAAACATCCGAGCAAGCAGCCGCCGCGATGGTAAAAGCAAGAGGGATCCATAAGATCCACAAGTCGGGCCCGACCTCATCAGACGAGGCAACAACTCAATCCGAGTCTGATGAGGAAATGGCCGTCCACAAGGTGTCCCGCCCCCCCAGGCGGGAAAACCCACAGCATGGCGACCGGGGAGAGCGATGCGGCAGCTGCAGAGGCGACCACCCCAGGGCAAACTGCAGATGGAGGGACGCGACCTGCCGCCGATGCCTGAAGAGGGGCCACATCGCAGAGGCCTGCAGAGCTACAGATCCAGCCCCGGAACCACCCAGACCACGATTCCGGGAAAATCGCAAAGATACCCAGAGGACATCCAAACGGTCCTCAAACCAGTCCCGGCGCGGGGAGGAGGAATATCCCCGCAACAGAACGGTGCACCAGACCACCACCATTGCTCACACAAGCGACGAGGGAACCACCAAGTTCCACGTGACGCTGCTAGCAGAGGGGGCACCATGCAAGATGGAGGTAGACTCCGGATCAGCCTACTCCATCATGGACTGGCAGCACCTACAGCAACTGAACCCGGCATACAAAAAGACACAGCTGAAGAACCCGAAGGCAAGACTCGTGGATTTCAACGGGAATCCCATCGAAATCCTAGGCAGAGCCACCATCCATGTGAAGTACAACGACTTCAATGGAAAGCTGCCCATCACCATTGTGCAGCACAGCCGACCGAACCTGTTGGGTGTGGAGTGGTTCAAGCCGCTAGGACTTTCACTTCAGGGCATCCACGAGATCTGCAGGGACGAACTCGACTCCATCATCGAAGAGTTCAAAGAAGTCTTCGATGGTAAGCTGGGGAAATTTGTGGGGAGGCCAATCTCCTTTAATCTGGACAAGGGAATCACCCCAATCAGGCTCAAGCCCTGCCGAGTTCCATTTGCCCTGCGGCCCAAAGTAGATGAGCAGCTGGATAAGCTGATCGCCCAGGGCGTCTTGGAACCGATTGATCATGCCTCATGGGAGACCCCCATTGTGACCCCACTGAAGCATGATGGGTCTGTGCGCATCTGTGCTGACTACCGTTGTACCATCAACAAGGCGTTGGCACAGAGCGCATACCCAGTCCCAGTGGTGCAACATCTGTTGCATTCCCTGGGATCGGGATCAATTTTTGCGAAACTGGACCTGGCCCAGGCTTACCAGCAATTGCCAGTGGATGACAAAACGGCGGAGGCTCAAACAATTGTCACGCACAGGGGGGCATTTAAATGCAACCGCCTCCAATTTGGAGTCAGCGCTGCCCCTGGCATTTTCCAATCCATGATGGAACGCCTTCTCCAAGGCGTTCCAGGGGTGGTGCCTTACTTCGATGATGTGCTCATCTCCGGTGACTCAAGAACCCAACTCCTTGAAAGGCTCAGGCTTGTCCTGCAGCGGTTCAAGGCCAAGGGTTTGAGGGTCAGGCGGGACAAGTGCATCATAGGAGTACAGGAAGTCGAGTTCCTGGGCTTCCTCATTGATAGCACAGGCATCCACCCCACCAAATCAAAAGTGGAAGCAATCCATGAAGCTCCAAGCCCAAAAAACAAAACGGAGCTTCAGGCTTTCCTTGGGTTGCTCAACTTTTACGCCATTTTCTTGAAACAGAAAGCCACAGTTGCTGAGCCACTCCACCGCCTGCTGGGGAAATCGGCTTCCTGGAAGTGGGGCCAGGAAGAGGAAGCGGCATTCCGGGCCATCAAAGGACTATTGACGTCCAAAAGCGTCCTCATCCAGTACAGCGAGACGCTCCCCATCAGACTGACCTGCGACGCGTCGCCTTACGGGGTGGGGGCAGTCCTCAGCCACGAACTGCCCAATGGCTCGGAAGCCCCGATCGCGTACTTCTCAAAGACCATGTCCGGCGCAGAACGGAACTATAGCCAGCTGGACAAAGAAGCCCTGGCCATCGTGGCTGGAGTGAAGCGTTTCCACGAGTACCTCTACGGAAGAAGCTTCACCATAGTCACAGACCACAAGCCGCTCCTGGGACTCCTCGCAGGCGACCAACCGACCCCGACCTTCATGTCCCCAAGAATGACGAGATAGGCCATCTTCCTAGCTGGCTACTCCTATAGGCTCGTGCACCAGCCAGGCACAGCCATAGGAAACGCTGACGCCCTCAGCAGATGCCCGTCGAAGAAGCCGGTCGAAGACCCAGCCCCCACGCTCCACCTACTTCACATTGACAACGACGCCAGCTGCCCGGTGTCATCTGCAGATGTGGCCGTCCACACCCAAAAGGACCCCACACTCCGCCAAGTGAAGTCCTGGATCCTCAGAGGGTGGCCATCGGGAAAGCCAGAAGAAAGGTTCAGCCCGTTTGCCAGGAAACAGGAGGAGCTGTCCACCATGAAGGGCTGTTTGCTATGGGGAGACAGGGTGCTGATTCCAAGCACTCTGCAACGGCGGACATTAGAGACCCTGCACAAGGGGCACCCGGGCATCGTCCGCATGAAGGCACTGGCACGGAGTTATGTCTGGTGGCCCTCCATGGACAAAGACATTGAACAATGGGTCTCCAGATGTGACCCGTGCCAAGAAGTTCGCCCAGCGCCGCCGCAATCCGAGGTCGCGAAGTGGGAGACCCCCAGCAACCCCTGGTCGAGGGTTCACATCGACTTCGCGGGTCCGATGCAAGGGCGACACCTCCTCATCGTGGTAGATGCCTTCTCCAAATGGCTCGAGGTGGTGCCCATGGCATCTACCACAACGGACGCGACGATCCGAGCCCTGCGCCGTCTCTTTGCCACACATGGCCTACCGGATGTGCTGGTCTCAGACAATGGCCCCCAGCTCACATCCCTGGCCATGGAGTCCTTCCTGGCAGGACTGGGCATCCGCCACGCCCTATCTGCCCCTTACAGGCCGGCCGGAAACGGACAAGCGGAACGCATGGTCCGACTGACCAAAGAGGCCCTCACCAAGATGGGCCCGGGGGACTGGCAAGAGCGCATAGACAATTTCCTCCTCACCCAGCACATCACGCCACACGCCACCACCCACAAGAGCCCGGCCGAACTGTTGATGGGCAGAAGGTTGAGGTCACCCTTGGACCGGCTGCACCCCCAATACAGCCCGGAAGTGACCGCAACTGCCAGCCGCCCGCTTCGCGCCTTCAGCGACGGAGATTCAATTTTTGTGCTGAATTTCAGCGGCTCTCCTAAGTGGCTGAAGGGGAAGATTGCCAGCACAACCGGCCCCAAATCCTACGTCGTCGAGTTGGAAGATGGACAGTTCGTGAGACGTCACATCGACCAACTCCGAAAGAGGTGGGGGGGAGCACATGAAAACCAGCCTGACGAGGGAGGCCTACAACACCCCGACCAGGTAGGCCTACAACACCACGGCGAGGTAGGCCTACCACACCCCGACGAGGTAGGCCTCCCACACCCCGGCGAGGCGGAGCAGCACCACCCCGACAAGGTCGGCCCAGCCCACTACCAGATGCTGTCACGCCGGCAGCCCAGCGAGGTAGACCGGGGCCAACCGCACGGAGGATGGCAACACCAACCCAGCCAGGTGGGCACCGGGCACAGCAAGGCCAGGGACCACCAACCCAGCCCGCAGGTAGACCGGGACCTGCCCAGAGGAGGAGCAACGCACCCCACCAGTTACAGCAGCCCATGCCAGCCCAGCCAGGGAGACTGCAGTTCAAGGCGAGTAGACCGGGACCCAGCCAAGACGGGCAACCCACGACCCACGGGCGAGGGTGGCACACAACTCACCGACGTGGGGGACCCCCGCCCATCACAGAAGACAGCCAAGAAACGACACCCCGACCAGGATGGCCCCAGGCACCAACCAACGGTAGACCAGGGACTAGGGGGAAGGGGAAGCCGACAACAACCCGGCCAGGTAGACCTGCACAACCCCGGCAGGGGAGACCTCCGCCGCCCCGCGGAGGTAGCACCGCAACAACACCCCGACCAGGTCGACCACCGCCAGCCAGACAAGGTAGACCAACGCCAGCCCAACCGAGGGGACCAACGCCACCCCTGCGAGGTCGGACGGCACAACAAAAACAACGAAAGCCAGCACCACCCGAACCGAGCGGAACCGCCACCCGAGCGACAGCAAGCCGGACCGAGACCGAACCACAGCGCCCGGGAGACCAGGGAGGAGCAAGAATTGGACCTACCGAGACTCAGACGCTCTTCCCGGGTCGGAACCGAGCAGCCGAGGCGAGGCGAGGGATCCACAGGACAGGAGGAAGACCACCAGGACCAGCGATCGAAGGTCTGCGGTCCGGCCGGAGGCGCTGGGGGTGGCCCCGCTCACTCGACAGCCGAACCGAGCCCGGTTCCGGAGAGGGAACCAGGAGACGAGAGAGCCCCGTCCTTCCAGGCCGGAGACGGAGGAGAAGTGAGACTGCGCAGGTCAGCTAGGGTGCCGAGGCGTCCTGCGTACCTGCGCGACTACGTAACGTTCGTGAATGAGATTGACATTTCGGACTAGGGGGGAGGAGTGTTATGTCCTTATAAGGACATCCGCCCTGATTGGCTGCCAGCCATCGGGCGGGAGATTTGAATCCCTGTCAAGGGGCGGTGCGTCTGCCGGGAGCGAATATAAGGAGAGCTCCGGCAGCGCGCCAGCAGTCTTGACTCGTTACTTTGTATCAATAAAAGTTGCTAGATGTATCGAGCTGGTCCAGTCTTCTTTTCCTGCGCCTGATCTAACAAAAAGGAAAGGAGGAGGAAGAAGAGGCTGGGAGGGAGAGGGGAGGAGGTGAAGAAGGAGGAGAAGAAGACTGGGAGAAGGGAGAGAAGAAGGAGAAGGAAGAGGAGAAGGAGAAGTAGAGGGAGAAGGCTAGGAGGAGGAGGAAGAAGAGGCTGGGAAGAAGAGGGGAAGAGGAGGAGGAGGAGGTGGAGAAGAAGACTGGGAGGGAAAGGAGACAAGAAGGGGAGGAGGAAGAGAGGGAGAAGTAGAGGGAGAAGGCGAGGAGGAGGAGGAGGAGGAAGAGGGGAGGAGGAGGTGAAGAAGAAGACTGGGAGGGAGAGGAGAGAAGGGGGGAGGAGGAGGAGAGGGAGAAGGCTAGGAGGAGAAGGAGGAGGAAGAGGGGAGGAGGAGGTGAAGAAGAAGACTGGGAGGGAGAGGAGAGAAGAAGGGGGAAGAGGAGGAGGAGGAGGAGGAGGAGGAGGACCTGCTAACAGAGAGAAGGGGGAGGCTTTAAGGAGATGGTTGCTGCTGCTTTTCCACTCTCCTCTGGAGGACCACCTGCCACTCACCTGTTTGGCTAGGAGAGACCTTGCTGAGATCTGAGTGGTCTTTGATGGCTTGCGTAACAGATCTGATGCCAACAGAGTGGTTTCAGGCTGTGATGAATTCCTCACCCACGGAGAAAGAGCCAGGCATCCCAGCAGCCTCCTCCACAATACTCTGGGCAGTCCCTCCTCTGTCCTTTTTCCGTGACAATTAGAACCGACCTTTGAGTTTTCATGGCGACCTGGGGAGAAAGAATTCATCTTGAAGTGGAAGGTGCAAAATCCATTACCTTTCCCCCTAAATGTCCTATTTTTCCCACACACACACATTTAATAGGGGGTGCCCTGTGGATGCTCTTCACTGCCCTCCGTCTAACAGGCCAGAGACGAGAATTTCCCGGAGTTTCCCGCAAAGTCCAAGATTAAGCTCAGGTTGGTAATTGTATTTTTATTCAACCGAGATGGGTAAATTGCCTTTTTATTAATTCTCTCTTCTCAAGCAAAGATGGAGAGAGAGATATTGGCACATCTATTCTGGTTGCTGGCGCGAAGCGTCTTTGTTCCCCCAGAATTATGTCTATTCTCTTGTAAATCCATTGTTTTATCTCTTATAATAAGTTTATCCCAACACAAGATGTAATTATCGCTCTCTCCATGAATTGGGTCAGGACTATATTTATGGTTGGAAGATATTTCTCGACTAATTCTGCGGTTTTAAATCTGGTTAGGAACACACCGGAAACTTCCTGCTGGATCTGACAGAACAGCTACGCTCAGGGTTTTGGTCCCCCCCCCCTCACTCTTTTATTGTTTAATTTTCCTTTCGGGTTTCTCTACCTGCTGCCCTTGTCAAATCTGTTTGCGAGATAACAATTATGCAGCCGAACAACAGTAATTAATCCTTCTGTTTCTGCATTAAGTTGGAAGGACTTTATTATAAACTTCTGTTCAGCATTACTGGAAAAAGTTCACTTCAGATTTCCATCTTTTGTTTCTATACACACACACACACACACACACACACACACACACACACACACACACACAGATATATATATATATATATATATATATTCTTACTTCTTCGTAGGGTTTATGTGTGTTTTTCTTCTAGAAATGGATCTATTTAGGTCTCCCACCTAGCAGTTAGAGCTTGCTAGCTGTTAGAAAGGAAAAAAGCCCAGAACCGAGTTTTCGCGGTTGTTTGTATGTAGGTCTTTGGTTATTCGGGTTTTCTCCTGCATAAAATTGGAGGTGTCTTGGCAACGTTTCGACGAAGTCTCATTCGTCATCTTCAGGCTGGTGTTCTTGGCTTTGTGCTTCTAGGAGCAATTGCACATACATTGCATACATACAAGCACGAAGAGGCTTTTATGTCCATATTCTTTCTAGCCAGGTTTTACCTACGTAAACTAAGTTGTTCTACACAAACACACACACACACACACATATATATATATATATTACCTAGCTGGGTAACAAAATGTCTGCACGAAAACAACTAAGCTCAGAAAGCATCAAGCACCCCATAGTCCTCCTCCTCCTCCTCCTCCTCCTCCTCCTCCTCCTCCTCCTCCTCCTCCTCCTCCTCCTCTCCACAGACCACACTTACTTCTAGCACTGATTATGTTATCTAGTTGGGTCATGAAATGTCTGTAAAAAAACAGCCAAACTCAGAGAACACCAAGAACCCAACAGACCTCCTCCTCCTCCTCTTCCTCCTCCTCCTCCTCCTCCATCGCCATCATTCTGGCACTAATGATGTTACTTAGTTGGGTGATGAAACATCTTCAAGAAAACAACCAAGCTCAAGAGAGCATCAAGAACCCAACAGTCCCCCTCCCCCTCCTCCTTTTCCTCCTCCCCTCCTCCTCTCCACAAACGCCACTCCCTTCTGGCACTGATGATGTCACCTAGTTGGGTCATGAAACAGCTTCAAGAGAACAGCCAAGCTCAGAGAGCACCAAGGACAGTTTTCGATGGCTATAATTTAATTGCCAGTTTTCAATGAGCTCCACAGCAAGGCCAATCAGATTCAGCAGCTTCAAACCTTGAAGGTGAAAAACCATCCAGGAGGATGAGAAATTCTATGGAATAAAATAACAGGGCAATCACCAACTGTCCACGAAAGATGGAAAAATAGATCATAGCTGGATATCAGGAGTGAATGAGGTGGCAGCTAACGTAACAGACTGTACCATTAGATCAGAGGTCTTCAAACTTGGCAGCTTTAAGACTTGTGGACTTCAACTCTGGAGAATTCTGGGAGTTGAAGTCCACAAGTCTTAAAGCTGCCAAGTTTGAAGACCTCTGCATTAGATGGTCACTTCTGTTTCATTAGAGAACCTCAACGAAGGCTGGATGACTATCTCCCAGAGATACTGTAGGCTGCTTCTCAACCTTGACATCCTGAAGAGGTGTGGACGTCAACTCCCAGAATTCCAAAAAAAAAAAAAAACCCAAACCAGCTGTGCTAGCTGGGGAATTCTGGGAGTTGAAGTCCACACCTCTTCAAATTGCAAAGTTGGAGTAACAGGGAGGTGTAGTCAATCCTGCAGCAAACAGTGGTGTCCTGTAAAAGTCACTGATCCACTGCATCCAGTTTTGGTCACCAACACACTATAAAAAAGACGTTGAGACTCTGAAAGAGTACAGAGAAGAGCAACCAGGATGATGAGGGGACTGGAGGCTAAAACATATGATGAACGGTTGCAGGAACTGGGCCTAGTGAAGAGAAGGACCAGGGGAGACAGGATAGTAGTTGTTCCAATACTTGAGGGGCTGCCACAGAGAGGAGAGGGTCAAGCTATTCTCCAATCCACTTGAAGGCCAGACAAGGAATAATAGATGGAAACTGATCAAGGAGAGATTCAACCTGGAAATAAGGAGGAATTTCCTGACACTAGGAACAATCAACCCATGGAACTGGAAGTTGCCTTCAGAAGTTGTGAGAGCTTCATCACTGGAGGCTTTCAAGAAGAGACTGGGCTGCCATCTGTCAGAAAGGGTGTAGGGTCTCCTGCTTGGGTGGGGGAGGTGGACTAGATGACCTACAAGGTACCTTCCAACTCTGTTAATCTGCTGTGACTCACCGCCCTTGCTATCTGTGCACCCAGCCGCAAACACCCCTTTTTCCAAAAGTCGTCTTGCCAAAAATGACTATCGCTGCTTGAGAGATCTTACAAGCTATAAATGGAGGCGGAGGGACGTATTTTAATTGCCCTCCGAGTTGTGGTTTAATTTTTCATACCGGAGCGTTTTATTTATAAGCCCTTTTGGCAGCTAGTTTAGCTGAAAAGCACGGGGTAAAGATGAAAAGGACGAATCAAATAAAGGAGTAAAAATAATGTTGGCA
Organism: Pantherophis guttatus; assembly: GCF_059756535.1. Taxonomy (NCBI): domain Eukaryota; kingdom Metazoa; phylum Chordata; class Lepidosauria; order Squamata; family Colubridae; genus Pantherophis; species Pantherophis guttatus. Next base: position 1,762,559 of record NC_142064.1, read on the forward strand.
AGAGGCAGAGCACGCATATTGAAGAGAAGGAGAAGTGGGATGGATAATGAATTATAAATCGGAAACGGGCCTTTTTGGGGTTGAGTGGCAATTCAGGCTTTGGATAAGGAACACATCAACATGCTCATCAGCCTTGTTAGCAGGACGGGGAAAAACTTGTGATAATGCTGAATATCTAAATGCATTTCTTTATTGAGCCCCTCTGATTTCCATCATGTTAGTGGGGATGTTCCTGGTCTGTTAAAGCTACATTGCCAGCAAACGGGTAGTCCTCAGCCTACGGCCACAACTGAGTCCTAAATTTCCATCGCTAAGTGAGTCTTGCCCCATTTTACCACCTTTCTCAATGCCGTTGTTAAGTGAATCACTGCGGTTGTTAAGTTAGTCGCACTGTTGTTAAGCGGATCTGCCTTCCCCATCGACTTCGCTTGTCAGAAGGTCGCCAGAGGACATCACCCGACCTGGAGACACTGCATCCGTCATAAAAGCGAGTCAATTGCCGAGCGTTTGAATTTTGATCATGTGATCCTGGAGATGCTGCAATGGTCGTGTGAGAAACTACTTTGAACCGTTATTAAACAAACTATTGTAAGTTCAGGACTATCCGTCCTAACCCTTTGGCTGTCTCCGTTTGCCCCTCCCCCTGGGGGCTGTTGGAAGAAAAAAATCCACTTCCAGTTCCAAGCGGGAATAAAATGGAGGCTGATTGGAAAGAAAGATTCTGTTTATTGGTGAACAGAACCAACACACACACACACTCACAGTGTGCAGTTCTGGGACAGCTGACAAAATGGATGTCAGACTTCGATGCTATCTCAAAATTAAATGAATTTCCAAACTGCCAATCTTTAAGGAAATCTTTTCTTTAATTGAGCACAGCCACCGGATCATGACTCGATGCGGACAAGACTGACCTTTTGCCCCCCAATCCCTCCCTTTCCGATGCCCAAATCTCTGCTTCTCATTGGCTATCTTCCAAGTCATTCGTCAGACTTCTTGTCTCGTCATCTCCCAGGAATGTCCCCCCTCCTCATTTCCACGACAACCCGACTTCAAAGGGATTTAGCAGGCAAAAGTTCAGAGCTTATCTCTCTCTCCTCTGCTCTCTATGCCAGCGTTGAAGCGTTGACAATGGAGTTGAGAGTAGGGTGAGTTTTTTTATACCTTCTGGATTCCATGGGGTCATGCAAGGGTCATGGCTGGCTCTACAGGCAAAGGGGGAAATGCAAATTCTAGGTGTTTGTCTGAGCTAATCTTGTCAACTTTTGGCTTGCCTAACTGTGTTGCTTATCTGGAGTTTCCGTCTGACCCAGTCTTCCTGAATGGATTACCCAATCTGCATTTCTAAAAGCTGGCCTCCTCCATTTCTGCTTGGGGCAGGGTAACTGGGACTGGTTTCTGCCTCCCTTAAGAATTTTTTCCCATTTCTCCTTTAGGGGAAATATTCTATCTTGCTTTTTTAAATATCCCCCAAAATATTTCATTCTCTAGGATGATGGGTGGCTGCTGACTTTCTATAGGGCCTAGCTTCTCCTCTTCCACCGGAGATGATCCGAGAAGCTCTACTGGTGAGTTTCCAGCCTGCCCTTTTGCAGCTCAGCGCTCGGCGGCATCTCTTCTGTGGGAGCAGCTGGATGCCGTCCATCAAAGCAGCAGAGGAAATCCGGGGCATTAAGATCTCGTGTCTTGGAATAGCAAAACTTACTGCAGGATTTCGGAGCAGTATGTCAAACGGTTCGAAGGGATCAGATATCTGACAAGGTTTGTTCCCCAGGGCGGCTAAGGAGGCCCGGCGGGCTGCGGGCTGGCTGAGCAGAATGCAGCCGGCTGGCAAAATTGCCTTTCAAAATGACGCTGCCAACATTTCTGTGCTGGCAGAGGGCAGCCGGGCTTAGGGCTCGGAATAAATTCTCTTTGAGTGGGTGTTGTTTTCAGGCAGGGCATGTGCCATTTGGAGGTGCGGGGGTGGGGGAGGGCTGCAAGCATTCATGCTCTTTTAGGCTGGGGCTGGGAAAGAGGGAGAGAGAGAGAAAAAAATAATACACACGCACACGCAGAGAGAATAATATAGAATAACAGAGTTGGAAGGGACCTTGGAGGTCTTCTAGTCCAGCCCCCTGCTCAAGCAGGAGACCCTATTCCCGTGATGGCAAACCTATGACACGTGTGCCCAAAGTGTCACCATGGCACACCATGTCACCTGGCACGCGTAGCGTCACCCGTTCCTTTTCCAGGTTTCTGGCGCACATGCGCATGTGACAATCAGCTGGCCTTTGTGTGTGTGTGTCAGTGCCAGAAACCGGAAGAGCTGGTCTTCCGTTTTCCAGCGGGAGCATGCACACCAGCCAGCTGATTGGCACGTGCACATGCACGCCAGAAACCGGAAGTCTTGCTGGCAGAAGAGTTGCTGGCTGTAACTAGAAATACCTTATCTGGGATGCACATGCGCCTCCTCCTGGTCGCGGCTCTGATGCGCATGAAGTGCTCCCTTTTCGGCACTTGGTGCGGCGCGCACAATCACTGCCCTATTCCATTTCAGACAGGTGGCTGTCCGGTCTCTTCTTGAAAACCTCCAGTGATGGAGCCCACACAGCTTCTGCAGGCAAGTCGTTCCACTGATTAATTGTTCTCACTTTCAGGAAATTTCTCCTTAATTCCAGGTTGGGTCTCTCCTTGATTAGTTCCCATCCGTTGCTTCTTTCCTTGCCTTCAGGTGCTTTGGAGAATAGGTGGACCTCCTGATGAGGGAGAGGGAGAATGAAAGAGAGAGAGGGAGAAAGAATGTGACAGACAATGAAAGAGAATAAGAGAGAAAGTGAATGAGAGAGGGAGAGAGAATGAGGGAAAATGAAAGAGTGAGAATGAGAGAGAGGGAGAGAGAGAGATTGAGAGAGAATAAGAAAGAAAGAGAATGAGAGAGAGAGAGAATGAGAGGGAGAGAGAATGAGGGGAAATGAAAGTGAGAATGAGAGAGAGGGAGAGAGAGAGATTGAAAGAGAATAAGAAAGAAAGAGAATGAGAGAGAGAGAGAATGAGAGGGAGAGAGAATGAGGGGAAATGAAAGAGTGAGAATGAGAGAGAGGGAGAGAGAGAGATTGAGAGAGAATAAGAAAGAAAGAGAATGAGAGAGAGAGAGAATGAGAGGGAGAGAGAATGAGGGGAAATGAAAGAGTGAGAATGAGAGAGAGGGAGAGAGAGAGATTGAGAGAGAATAAGAGAGAAAGAATGAGAGGGAGAGAGAATGAGGGGAAATGAAAGAGTGAGAATGAGAGAGAGGGAGAGAGAGATTGAGAGAGAATAAGAGAAAGAGAATGAGAGAGAAAGAGAATGAGAGAGAGAGAATGCGGGAAAATGAAAGAGGGAGAATGAGATAGAGGGAGAGAGAGAGATTGAGAGAGAATAAGAGAGAAAGAATGAGAGAGAGAGAGAATGAGGAGAAATGAAAGAGTGAGAATGAGAGAGAGGGAGAGAAAGAGATTGAGAGAGAATGAGAATGAGAGAAAGAGAATGAGAGAGGGAGAGAGAATGAGGAAAAATGAAAGAGTGAGAATGAGAGAGAGGGAGAGAGAGATTGAGAGAGAATAAGAGAGAGAGAATGAAGGAGAATGAGAGTGAGAATGAGAATGTGTGTGTGTGTGTGTGTGTGTGAGAGAGAGAGAGAGAGAGAGACAGGGAAGAGAGAGGGAGGGAGGGAGAATGAAAGAGAAAGAGGGAGAAAGAATGTGACAGACAATGAGAGAGAATAATAAAGAGAATGAGAGAGAGAAAGAAAGAATGAGAGAGAGAATGAGGGAAAATGAAAGAGTGATAATGAGAGAGAGGGAGAGGGAGAGAATGAGAGAATAAGAGAGAGAGAATGAAGGAGAAGGAGAGTGAGAATGAGAATGAGAATGTGTGTGTGTGTGTGTGTGAGAGAGAGAGAGAGAGAGAGACGGGGAAGAGAGAGGGAGGGAGAATGAAAGAGAAAGAGGGAGAAAGAATGTGATAGACAATGAGAGAGAATAATAAAGAGAATGAGAGAGAGAGAGAATGAGGAAAAATGAAAGAGTGAGAATGAGAGAGAGGGAGAGAGAGATTGAGAGAGAATAAGAGAGAAAGAGAATAAGAGAAAGAGAATGAGAGGGAGAGAGAATGAGGGGAAATGAAAGTGAGAATGAGAGAGAGGGAGAGAGAGAGATTTGAGAGAGAATAAGAGAGAAAGAATGAGAGAGAGAGAGAGAATGAGGAAAAATGAAAGAGTGAGAATGGGAGAGAGGGAGAGAGAGATTGAGAGAGAATAAGAGAGAAAGAGAATGAGAGAGAGAGAGAATGAGGAAAAATGAAAGAGTGAGAATGAGAGAGAGAGAGAGAGACGGGGAAGAGAGAGGGAGGGAGAATGAAAGAGAAAGAGGGAGAAAGAATGTGATAGACAATGAGAGAGAATAATAAAGAGAATGAGAGAGAGAGAGAATGAGGAAAAATGAAAGTGAGAATGAGAGAGAGGGAGAGAGAGATTGAGAGAGAATAAGAGAGAGAGAGAATAAGAGAAAGAGAATGAGAGGGAGAGAGAATGAGGGGAAATGAAAGTGAGAATGAGAGAGAGGGAGAGAGAGAGATTGAGAGAGAATAAGAGAGAAAGAATGAGAGAGAGAGAGAGAATGAGGAAAAATGAAAGAGTGAGAATGGGAGAGAGGGAGAGAGAGATTGAGAGAGAATAAGAGAGAAAGAGAATGAGAGAGAGAGAGAATGAGGAAAAATGAAAGAGTGAGAATGAGAGAGAGGGAGAGAGAGATTGAGAGAGAATAAGAGAGAAAGAGAATGAGAGAGAAAGAGAATGAGAGAGAATAAGAGAGAGAGAATGAAGGAGAATGAGAGTGAGAATGAGAATGTGTATGTGTGTGTGTGTGTGAGAGAGAGAGAGGGAAGAGAGAGGGAGGGATTGAGAATGAAAGAGAAAGAGGGAGAAAGAATGTGACAGACAATGAGAGAGAATAATAAAGAGAATGAGAGAGAGAATGAGGGAAAATGAAAGAGTGATAATGAGAGAGAGGGAGAGGGAGAGAATGAGAGAATAAGAGAGAGAGAATGAAGGAGAATGAGAGTGAGAATGAGAGTGTGTGTCTGTGTGAGAGAGAGACCGGGGAAGAGAGAGAGAGAAAGAGGGAGAGAGAGGGGAGGAGGGCATGGTAGATCATTCTCCCAAATTAAAAACAGATTCCAGACCAGGAAAATAGAACAGACACTTGGTTGATGCAAAGTAGGGCCCCCTCTACTTCCAGAAGATGAGCCAAGGGCATCTCACACACACACACACACACACACACACACATCCCACAGCAAATGCAACATTTGCATCACGAGGCGGATGCTTTCAGGTGGAAGAGCTACAGGTAATCGTTTAGTTTCAGTTGGCACTGAGAAAAGTGATTTATGACCGATTTTCACACTTAGGATGGTTGCAGGTCACATGACCACTGCAGCATTCCCCCCCCCTGGTCACATGATCAAAATTCAGCCACTTGGCAACTGGCTTGTATTTATGACGGTTGCAATGTCCCTTTTGTGACCTTCTGGCAAGCAAAGTCAATGGGGAAGGCTGATTCACTTAACAACCGAGTTACTAACTCATCAACGGCAGTGATCCACTTAGCAACTGTGGCAAGAAAGGTCATAAAGTGGGGCAAACCTCACTTAACAACTGTCTCATTTAACAACAGAAATTTAGCGGTCGTAAATCGAGAACTACCTGTACTCAGGATTGCAAGTCCTGGTTTTTAATTTTTTAAATTTATTTATTACATTTATATGCCAACCATTTCGCTTTTAAGCAACTCCGAGTGACTTGCAATTTTTTCAAACCCAAATCTGAGTGTTTTGATCCTTCTCTGGGTTTTTAGGTTTTTTTTATTTAAAAATCTTCAGTTTTTGTGTATCTTATATGGTATGTATTAAATAGGTAAAAAGAATTTAGCCTAAAATGGACCTGCTTTTTTTTGTTGTTATCTGGTTTTTTTTTTTGGATAGAATCCAGTGGTGAAATCCAAATTTTTTACTACCGGTTCTGTGGGCATGGCTTGGTGGGTGTGGCATGGTTTGATGGGCATGGCAGGGGAAGGATACTGCAAAATCCCCATTCCCTCCCCACTCCTGGGGGAAGGATACTGCAAAATCCCCATTCCCACCCACTCTGGGGCCAGCCAGAGTTGGCATTTGCCGGTTCTCCAAACTACTCAAAATTTCCGCTACCGGTTCTCCAGAACCTGTCAGAACCTGCTGGATTTCACCCCTGGTAGAATCTAAGTTTATGTGAGCACAGAACCCTAATTAATCAGGGTTAAAGATAATTTGGTTTAAAATGGTTTATTGGGTTTCTGTTTTTGTTCTGTCTGAGGTTTTTTTTTTTGGTTAGACTCTGTGTTTAGTGGAGCACAAAATCTTTTCTTTTTCTAAGGAACCTCCTGCTGGCAATCCTGAAAAGGCTCAAGTTTTAATCCATGGACTGGCTACCTGCGGGGAACACTTTTAAAGCAAACGTGCTTGAAATGAATTTGGGGAAACTCAGATCTGATTGCCTAACTGTCAATCAACCCCTGACCAAGGAGCAGCTCTCTAAAAAAAAAAAAAAATCCATGAAGCATTAGGGCCGTGTGTTAAATCCCAGTTAATCTGATTTATTGTTCTGTACCCCGTATTTATTATGGTCAGGATTTCCACTGCTTAAGCAAAGCGGTGGAGAAGAGAGGGGTGTCCGATTTTACAGCCTTTCTGCCAGGGTTGTTAAGTGAACCACTGCACTTGCTAAGCGAACCTGTGACGGTTAAGCAAATCCAGCATCCCGCATGGACTTTGCTTGTGGGAAATTGGCTGGGATGGTCGCAAAAGGGGACCCCGGGATGCTGCAGGCATCGTAAAACACACGCTAAGAATCTGAATTTTGATCATGTGACCTTCGGGATGTTACAAGGGTTGTAAGTTTGTGATGGTGGTGAATATCTGTAGCTCGGGTGTAGGATGGCATTCCCCAAGCCATTCCTCCCAAGATGCATCGACCCACAAGCAGCCTACGAACCCCTCAGAATTCAGTTCAACCAACCAGTGACTGCACCGACCCTCATCCAACCCATGAACCCCGCCCCCAACCCATACTTTGCCTTCCAATGACCCTCACTTGACGTGACCTCCTCATCACAAGACCCATCACTTGAGATGATCCACACTGAACCATCAGACTCATCACAAGACCCTCACCTGATGTGACCCATCACCTGATCCATCACAAGACCCATCATGACCATCACAACACCCCCCACCTGACTTGACCCAGATCTGACCCATTACCTGACCCACCACAAGACCTATCACAAGGCCCACAACCATCACAAGACCCACATCTGACCCATTACCTGACCCACCACAAGACCCACAACCATCACAAGACCCTCATCTGATGTGACCCACACCTGACCCATCACAAGACCCATCACTTGAGATGACCCACAACTGAACCATTAGACCCTTCACAAGACCCTCACCTGATGTGGCCCATCACCTGAACCATCATCTGAAACATCACGACCATCACCAGACTCCCCCATCTGACTTGACCCAGATCTGACCCATTACCTGACCCACCACAAGACCCACAACCATAACGAGACCCCCACCTGATGTGACCCACATCTGACCCATCACCTGACCCACCACAAGACCTATCACAAGGCCCACAACCATCACCTGACCCACACCTGACCCTCACAAGACCCTCACCTGACCTACTGACCACAGGAAGTTCTTATAAGCAGAAGAACATGGATACTCAGGTGAAATTGTTTCTTAGCCTGGTAATGAAATGGTCAGAAACCAACCCACAACAAGCTCGGAGAGTGGACCTCCACCCTCAAGGTTGTAAGTGCAAAGACTGGTTGTAAGTCACTTGCAATGAGGACTACCTAGATCAGTGTTTCTCAACCTTGGTAGCTTGAAGATGGGTGGACTTCAACTCCCTGGCTGGGGGATTCTGGGCGTTGAAGTCCACCCATCTTCAAGCTTCCAAGGTTGAGAAACACTGACCTAGATCTTCTAGAGTTCTAGACTGCATTTCCCAAGGCAGGGAGAGAAGAAGTATGAAGACACAGCATAACGGAAAGCAGAGCTCTCAGGAAAGAGGAAAACGGAAAGCAGTTCATACTTTAAAATAATGTACTGTATCTTCGAACTGCTTTCGTTCTTATGGCTTTTGAATGGTGTTTCCTATTCCCGCCCGGTCTTTGGGGAAAAGGCAATTAAAAATCTAAATAAACTTTAATAGCACTTCTGCAAATTATGGGATTATAATGCTTGAGCTGTGCTCTTTAATGCTGCATTGTGTTCTTTCATCTTATTTTCATGCAAAACTAGGTTTTCATTTTCCCACCAGTTAATGCAAACACCAGCCCATTAAAGAAGAGAGGATACAATCAAACGGGGGACCCAGAGGAGACCTCCAAACTCTCCAAGGAGCTCCACCACCATCCACCACGGCTAAGGAAACAGGCAGGCTTTTAACAAGTTATGACAAACCAGTGAAGTATTGATGGTAGAATAGAATAGGATAGGATAGGATAGGATAGGATAGGATAGGATAGGATAGGATAGGATAGGATAGGATAGGATAGGATAGGATAGGATAGGATAGGGAAGGGAAGGGAAGGGAAGGGAAGGGAAGGGAAGGGAAGGGAAGGGAAGGGAAGGGAAGGGAAGGGAAGGGAAGGGTAGGGTAGGGTAGGGTAGAGTAGAGTAGAGTAGAGTAGAGTAGAGTAGAGTAGAGTAGAGTAGAGTAGAAGAGTAGAGTAGAGTAGAGTAGAGTAGAGTAGAGTAGGAGAGGAGAGGAGAGGAGAGGAGAGGAGAGGAGAAGTCTAGAACAGAACAGAACAACAGAGTTGGAAGGGGCCTGGGAGATCTTCTAGTCCAACCCCCTGCTCAGGCAGGAGACCCTATAGCATTCCAGACAAATGGTTGTCCAGTCTCTTCTTAAAAACTTCCAGTGTTGGAGCATTTACAACTTCTGGTGGCCAGCTGTTCCACCGATGATCCCCACCAAGGTAGAGGGAGGGAAATTCACAATATAGAAAGCTCTAACTTCTGAAATCAACAAGTAATGGAAAAGATCTTGCAAAGTTATTCCTGTATTTTTGGGGGGGACATTCAACCAAAGAACAAATGCAGGTAGTCCTCCACTTACAACAGTTCATTTAGTGTCCTTTCAAAGCAGGGGTGGGTTCTACTTACCTTTTCTACCGGTTTGCAGCAGGGCCGTGCACATGCGCAAAAGCATTTTGATGACATCAGTGGGCGGAGCCTCCCGCCAGTTTTACTACTGATTCTATAGAACCGGTGCGAACCGGGGGCAACCCACCACTGGTTCAGAGTTACAACAGCACTGAGAAAAGAGATGTATGACTGTTTTCACACTTACGACTGCTTGGCAACTGACTTGTATTTATGACCGTCACAATGTACTGGGGTTCACTTAACAACTGCGTTACTCACTCAACAACTGCAGTGGTTCCCTTAACCATTGTGTCAAGAAAAGTTGTGAAATGGGGGCAAAGATCATTTAACAACTGTCTCGCTTAACAACAGAAATTGTTAAGTCAAGGACTACCTGGAGATCTAACATATTTTTTACAGGAATTACTGTAATTACTGTATCAACAGCAGATTTAAGGGATTTTTTTTGTCTTGGTTTGAGTCAGACCCCAAGAGACCAACCCTCTCCTGCTCTTGAGGTAGGAAAGATACAGAGAAGAGGCCCCATCAAGTCCGCCTTGTATCACTCCTGATCTTGGAAGAATTGAATATTTATTGATAAATAATTGAATAATTCTTGAACAAAACAAAAGAGCCTTGGTAGTACAGGGGTTTAAGGCACCCTGTTATTAAGCTGATTAAGATCAGCTGCCTGCAATTACTGCAGGGTTCGAATCTCGCCAAGGCTCAAAGTTGACTCAGCCTTCCATCCTTTCTAAGGTAGGTAAATTGAGGACCCAGTTTGTGGGGGCAATAAGATGACTTTGTATAAATATACAAAAGGATGAAGGCTATTGCTTAACGCATTGTAAGCTGCCCTGAGTCTCCGGAGAAGGGCGGCATATAAATCAAATTAAAAAAAAAAATTGATTCATGAGACCATGAATCAATCATGCCTAGAAACCAGCACCAAACTGGTCTCATGAATCAATTGTTGAGGAGACTGTGAGTTCTAGTCCTGCCTCAGCCATGAAAGTCAGCTGGGTGACTTTGGGCCAATACCCAGGAGCTGGTGAGTTCTAGTTCCATTTTTGGCAGGAAAGCCGGTTGGGTGACTTGTGGCCAATCCCCAGGAGACCATGAGTTCTAGTCCCACTTTAGCCATGAAAGCCAGTTTTGGGCCGATCCCCAGGAGACGGTGAGTTCTAGTCCTGCCTTACCCATGAAAGCCAGCAGGATGACTTTGGCCCAGTCTCTCTCTTCGAGCCCAATCCATCTCACAGGGTTGGGCTTCTGAGGGAAATAAGAGCAGGCAGGAGTATGTTTGCTACCTCGAGTTACTTAAAAAGCACTAAAAGACGGATAAAAAAAAAAATCAATAAATATCAGGGGCTTTGAGGCTCAGCCATGATTTGTCCAGCTTATACATCCCCATTTGTTTTCCTTCAGGTTCTGCCACTCCCTTAAGTGGGTGGGCCTTCCTAAGTTCCCCCCCCGCAATCTTTCTTTCGGCTGAAAAATAAGTGAACACCGTCTGACAATCAAATCGTTTTTCTATGGAAAAGGAGAGAATTATGGGGCTGGCACCACCATTAATCAGCCTGCTTTATGGAAAAAGTGAGTTTGCACCCAGCGGGCTTCGTGGTGAGGCATTGCTACCTTGCGAAGACACAGGACGGGGCAGGCGAAGATAAATGCATATTTTCTGGCACAATCCTTCATGAAATATAGGCCGGCTGGGCTGAAATTACCATGAAAAACATTTCTGCCTTCGGAAAAGGAGGCGGTTTTAAAGGCAGCGAGTCTAAAAGGGAAGACTTTTGAGTCCGAATGCTTCAGACAACCTCCCTTCTCCTGCCAGCTGAGGTGAAGACAGTCAGAGGGAACATAGCAGAACACCAGAGTTGGAAGGGATCTTAGAGGTCTTCTAGTCCAACCCCTTGTTCAAGTAGTCACTGCGCTATAAAAAAAAGATGTTGAGACTCTAGAAAGAGTGCAGAGAAGAGCAACCAGGATGATGAGGGGACTGGAGGCTGAAACATACAAAGAACAGTTGCAGGAACTGGGCCTGGCTAGTCTAGGGAAGAGAAGGACCAGGGGAGACATGGTAGCAGTGTCCCAATACTTGAGGGGCTGCCACAGAGAGGAGGAAGGGGGTCAAGCTATTCTCCAAAGCACCTGAAGGCCAGACAAGGAACAATAAATAAATAAAATAAATAAATAATTTTATTTCTATACCGCCCTTCTCCCGAAGGACTCAGGGCGGTGTACAGCCTATTTAAAAACACAGAGACAAAACAACAATTTAAAATTTAAAATCAATTAAATAATTAGGCTCCAATTAAAATCCCAGAAATTTAAAATACCCCAATTTAAAATTATTATGTTGATAGCCCGGCCTGGCGGAACAACAGGGTCTTCAGAGCGCAGCGAAACACCCGGAGGTCGGAGATCTTACGTACTTCGGGGGGCAGTTCATTCCACAGGGCTGGGGCTCCCACAGAGAAGGCCCTCCCCCTGGGTGTCGCCAGCCGACATAACTTGGCCGACGGCACCCGGAGGAGACCCTCTCTGTGGGAGCGAACTGGTCGGTGGGAGGCTATTGGTGGCAGAAGTCGGTCTCGAAGGTACCCGGGTCCTATGCCATGGAGCGCTTTAAAGGTGGTAACCAACACCTTGAATCGCACCCGGAAGACCACTGGGAGCCAGTGCAGCTCGCGCAGGAGGGGTGTCACGTGGGCGCAACGAGTTGCACCCATAACCACCCGCGCGGCCGCATTCTGGACCAGTTGGAGCCTCCGAGTGCTCTTCAAGGGGAGCCCCATGTAGAGAGCATTGCAATAGTCCAACCGGGAGGTGACAAGGGCGTGAGTGACCGTGCGCAAGGCGTCCCGATCCAGAAAGGGCTGCAACTGGCGAATCAGGCGAACCTGATAAAAGGCCCCCCTGGCCACGGCCGTCATATGTTCTTCTAAAGACAGCCGTGCGTCCAGGAGGACACCCAGATTGTGAGCCCTCTCTGTGGGGGGCAAGGATTCACCCCCAATAGTCAGCGATGGCACCTGCTGACTATATCGGGGCGCCGGAAGCCACAGCCACTCAGTCTTGGAGGGGTTGAGTCTGAGCCTGTTCCTCCCCATCCAGGCCCGCACGGCCTCCAGGCAGCGGGACATCACATCAAGGGCATCGTTGGGGTGGTCTGGGGTGGAGATGTACAGCTGAGTATCGTCAGCGTACAGATGACACTTCACCCCAAAACCACGGATGATCTCACCCAGCGGCTTCACATAAATGTTGAACAGGAGAGGCGAGAGGACCGACCCTTGCGGCACTCCCCATGCGAGATGCCTCGAGGTCGACCTCTGTCCCCCTGCCAACACAAACTGCGAGCGGTCGGAGAGGAAGGAGGAGAACCACCGCAAAACGGTGCCCCCTATTCCTAACCCCCTCAACCGCTGCAGCATGATACCATGGTCGATGGTATCAAAAGCCGCTGAGAGGTCTAATAGGACTAGGACAGAGGAGCAACCCCTGTCCCGAGCCCTCCAGAGATCATCCACCAACGCGACCAATGCCGTTTCTGTGCTGTACCCCCGCCTGAAGCCCGACTGGTACGGGTCCAGATAGATAGCTTCATCCAGGTGCCGGGGAAGTTGTCGTGCCACCGCGCTCTCAACAACCTTCGCCATAAAACGAAGGTTGGAGACTGGACGATAGTTGGCTAATTCAGCCGGGTCCAGGGAAGGCTTCTTGAGGAGGGGCCTCACTACCGCCTCTTTCAAGGCGGCAGGAAAGGCACCCTCACTCAGAGAAGCACTTATAATCCCCTGGAGCCAGCCTCGTGTAACCTCCCGGGAGGCCAGCACCAACCAGGAGGGACACGGGTCCAATAAACACGTGGCAGCACTAATCTTACCCAGAACTCTGTCCACATCCTCGGGAGTCACAGGATCAAACTCCTCCCAGATAACATTCTCAAGACCTGCCCTCGTCTCCTCCCGTGGACTCATCCAGTCGGAGTCCAAGCCATCCCGAATCCGAGCGACTTTATCGTGCAGGAATTGCACAAAATCCTCAGCACGACCCTGCAAGGGATCTTCCCGCATGTTGTGGCCCCGCCCTCTGAGCCTGTCCCATCGGAGGAAGAAAGCTCCGAGCATGAGGAAGAGGAGTCAGCCAGGCCTCCCTCTCCAGGCCCCTCCCCTCTGGCATTGTTTCAAGTGCCGGCCGAGGGAGAAGAAACAGCTGCTTCAGATCAGAGTGATAATGACACCTCATTCCTGGACGCACGCCTCCGAAGACGTGATAAACGTTTGCAGCAGCTGGGGAGGCGTGCTAGGGATTAGAACTGAGTCACTGGACCACACCCCAGAGACCACACCCCAGAGACTATATAATAGAGGGTTGTGGTCAAGAATCTTTTGTGACGAACAAAAGTAAACCTTGAATAGTCACTGAAGCCTCATCCGGAACTGCTGGGAGGAATATTATTTCCTGTTTGGACTTTCTTGAACGTTCGTATCTTATCTGTCTGTTTGTGAAAATAAAGTCCCTTGGCAGACGGTGTGTCTATCGCTGCCAAGAGGAAGATAAGAACTGAGTGCGTTCCAAAGTGTTTCCTTAACCCTCGGCTGGCTGTGTGGTGTGTGTGTGGGGACGGGGACAGATCACCGCACTCCCCCCCGGAACAATGGAAGGAAACTGATTAAGGAGAGGTTCAACCTGGAAATAAGGAGACATTATCTGACAGTGAGAACAATCAACCCATGGAACAGAAGTTGCCTTCAGAAGTTCTGGGAGCTTCATCCCTGGAGGCTTTCAAGAAGAGACTGGACTGCCATCTGTCAGAAATGACGTAGGGTCTCCTGCTTGGGTGGGGGGTTGGACTAGATGACCTATAAGGTCCCTTCCAACTCTTAATTTGTAAACCCTATACCATTTCTGACAAGTGGTTTCCAGCCTCTTCTTAAAAGCCTCCAGTGTTGGAGCACCCACAACTTCTAAAGGCAAGTTGTTCCACTGGTTAATTAACAGAATAACAGAGTTGGAAGGGACCATGGAAGTCTTCTAGTCCAACCCTCTGCTCGAGCAGGAGATCGTATACAATTTGGGACAAATGGCTGTGTTGCAATATTTAGGATCTGACTCAATAATATCATTAAATGTTAATTGTTTAAACATATATCCTTTTATTTACAATAGGCATTCTATATTCACTGAATATTCACAGATAGAAGCAAGCAAATAGGGGAAGGTAACTCCTTATATATACAATGGGTGGAGCTATAAGTGGGAGTGGTAAGTCATGAATACATTAGGAAATAATAAATAAGTTAACCCTTGGCGTTCTATATACATACTATTTACACATTGGAAAATAAGGCATTTATATCTAACAAATCCCCCTCTAAATGCCGATTAGTTATACAACACCAATTACATTCAGATTCAGGACAATATAATACATTCAGTTTGGAAGTTAAATATTTATGCTGCTTAGAAGGTAAAGGCTTTGTCAATATGTCAGCTACTTGTTCTGAGGTATCACAGTGTATTGCTTTTATAAATCCGTCCTGAGACAATTGTCTTACATGTTTAAACTTTATATCTATGTGTCTGGACCTTTGTCCAATGGCATCTGATCTAGATATTTCGATAGCTGCTTTGTTGTCTTCATTCATAACAAAAGGTAAAGTAGGCTTTTTCCAAACATCTGAAATCAAATCATTAAACCATACGAGATTATTTGCAGCTTTGGATAAGCAAACATATTCTGCTTCTGTTGTTGAAGTGGCTACTAGTTCTTGTTTGCCGGTATACCAATAAACTGGACAGTTGTTTAAAAAGAAAATGTAACCTGATGTACTTTTTCTACAGGATGTGTCTCCGGCCCAATCCGCATCAGCGTAACATACAATTCTTGGTTCATCGTTAACACTAGGTTCTAGTATTAGACAAAAATCTAATGTATTTTTCAGATATCTTAAAATTCTTTTGACAGCTTCCCAGTGATACATAGTTGGTTTGCTGACATATCTAGACAGTAAATTAAGTGGTAAAGCTATATCTGGTCTAGTCCAATTTGATATATAAAGAAGAGAACCTATGATTGACCTATAAAACGTATTGTCCTTAAATTCAGGAGATGATTCATCAGTATTTCTGAGAAAATCAGTTTGCATAGGAGTATCGCAGGGTTTAGCATTGGTTAAGTTACATTTATTCAAAAGTTCTATAATCTTATCTTTTTGGTTAAGTTTGAATCCTTTTCTAGTTTTGTTAATTTGTACACCAAGATATTTGTTCACTTTCCCTAATGATTTCAGTGAGAAATGTTCATTCAATTTGTTTACAAAAGTTTCCCTTTTTTCTTTATGCTTTCCAATATATAAAATGTCATCAACATAAATTAATACAAATTCAATATGATCATTACTTTTTTTGACAAAAAAACAGTTATCAGCGGAGGTAGCATTGAAATCCATGGTTTTAAGTACTTCTACTAGACAATCATACCATCTTTTACCGGATTGTTTTAATCCGTACAGACTTTTGTTTAATAACCAAATTTCATTTTTGTTGGTGTATTGGCTGTGAGGAGCCCTTACATAAATTTCCTTGTCTAGCTTTGCGTGTAGATACGCAGTCTGTATGTCATATTGGAATACATCAAGATTGAGTGCTGATGCTACCACTAGAGCTGTTTTGACACTCTCTGTCCTTACAGTGGGAGAATATGTGTCAGTGTAGTCCTCTGGATATTTTTGTGCATAACCTTGGGCAACTAACCTAGCTTTGTACAGGGTATTACCTTCTTCTAAATTTTTAATTTTATATATCCACCTGGTACCAATAATTGTTTTATCCTTAGGTGCAGTTGTAGGTGTAAATACATTTAATCCTCGTAAACTTTTCATTTCTTTTTCCATGGCTAGTTCCCATTTTTCTTTTTCTTCACGAGGAAGTTTTAGTACTTCTTCGTATGTATTAGGTGTTATGGGTTCACCATCCATATGCATTACGTAATCTTTATATTTATTTGGCATCTTATTCCTGTTGTTCCTAATAATTCTTTCAGGTTTGCTATTGTTATCATGCATATATCTTGCCTCCTTTTTTGTTAGTGTATCAGTCTTTATTTTGTGTTTACTATTTGTCCAGGTTTTTGTTTTGTTTTGTTTGTTGATATTTTGTTTATCTACAGTTCCTTCCTCATGATATCTTGTTTCTTTATGTTTATTTGGAAATACTTCATTAAGATGTAGTTTAGACCAGTTGGCCTGTTCATGGAACACGGCCGTTCTGGAAACTATAAATTTATTGTTGCTATCAATGAATCTATATCCTTTAGTACCAGTTTCGTATCCCATGAATCTAAGTCTCCTGGATACATTTTCTCCCTTTCTTCTCAACTGTTTAGGTATGTGTACGTCTGCAGTGACTCCAAAGATGTGCATATGTGCTAATTTTGGTTTTCTATTGTACATTATTTCGTATGGTGTTTTATTTATAACACTGGACCAGGTTCTATTTTGTGTGTAATTTGAATAATGTAGGGCTTCTGACCAAAATTGTTTGCTTAAGCCGGCATCCTCTAATGTGCATCTAATCATGGTTTGTAACGTGGAATTCTTTCTCTCTGCAATTCCATTTTGGAACGCAGAAAATGGACTGGACGTATAGTGTAGCATTCCTCTATCTTTCAACCATTGGGAGAATTCTTTGGACATGAATTCACATCCCCTATCTGTCATAATTTGTTTTATTCTGATATTATGTTGCGTTTCTATGCGTTTATAGAATTCCTTAAATTTTTGAAAAGTTTCATCTTTGTGTTTCAGTGTATAAACAAACCCATAACGACTATAATCATCCACTATTGTCAGAAAGTAACGTTTCCTATAATTAATTGATGGAGTTAGTGGGCCTACTAGGTCCATATGTACTAAGTCAAAAATTTTGTTAGTTGATCTAGTGGATTTTCTTGGTCTGGGACTAGTTTTCAGTTTTGTAGATTTACATACTGAGCATTCCAAATAGTTTTCACAATTTTTTATTTTGACACCTTCTGCGTGTTCAGTCATTTTTTGTACTACAGGAAAACTGGCATGTCCTAACTTCCTATGTAAGATATGAGCACACTCATCATGGATTGGCTTACCTATTTTTGGTTTTTCTACACTGTGTGTATCAGTATGATCACTAGATATTTTACATTCATCATTGTCACTGTTGCTAACATTTTCATCATCTATTTCTACACAGTCTTCTACATTTGAATCTATATTGTGTAACCATTCTTCCTTTGTTATTAGGTAAGGTAGACCTCCCTTAATCATTACAGTACCTATATTACTTTTATTTTTCTCCAAAGTCGCTTTTCCCTTTGAGAAAGTTATATTAATGTCAGAGTTTCTACTTAGTTTTATGGCACTTAATATGTTATGAGGTATTTCAGGTATTAACAATACCCCCTCTATTTTTCCTAGACCAGGCAAAGTTACATTCCCTCTGCCTAATACTTGAACCTTATCTTGGTTAGCTACCTTTATCACAAATTTATCTTCTGCAAAAGAAGACAATATATTTTTGTTATTAGTAGTGTGATTTGTTGCTCCAGAATCAATAAGCCAATTATTGTTCTCATTTTGTTGTGGTTTTGTGTTGTTTTGTTTATTTAGTCCATTCAGTGAACCAGATTTTCTATCTCTTGAATTTTCTCTGCCCCCTTTATTTTCTCTATAATTTGGTGGGCTTCTATATCTACGTCTATCTATGGAAGAATGTCTATAATTGTGTCTGCTCATGTGTTCTGATCTATGTTTTTCTTTTGAGAATCTGGGGCAATCTCTACTACGATGTTCCTTGGATCCACAATTATAGCATTTATATGACTCATTATATTTTTCTTGGAAAGCTACTTTTCTAAGAGGTTTGTGTTCTGTGTGATTGCTAGAACGATTTTTTCTTGAATTATCTTCTGCTATCAATTTGTTGGATAGACTTTCTATGGATAGATATCCTAGGTTAATAGTGTCTAAATGTGACATAAAATTGTCCCATGATGAATCAAGTGAGTTAATAATAACACTTTTCATTGTTTGATCTGAAATTACTTCCCCCCTTAAATGTAGTTCAGCTCTTATTTTGTTTAAAGATATTAAATGCTCACTTATAGAAACCCCTGGTTTCACTCTAGATGAAAAGAAATCTTTAGACATTCTTGTGGTAGTAGCTACACTGTCACTGTGAAACAAATTGAACATGCATTGAATAATTTCTGAAACAGTCAGGTTAGGTTTGATGCTATAATACATTGCAGGAGATACACTAGCTATTATTAAGAAAAAAGCTCTATGGTGTAAACAGTCTATTTTTAAAGTCCAAGGTCTTCTTGGGGGACTAGTGATAAAGAATAACAGATTCTCTTTCATGAAAACGACCTGGAGCTGCTGATACCATTCTTGTAAATTAATACCGTCAACCCTTAGCTTTGGGAAGTCACTGGGTAGGTTCCCCACATTATTTTGTCCGTTACTTACAACCTGAGGCAGTCCGTGGTCTCGCAAGTGTAGAAAATTGCAAAACGGCGTGGGGATGTCTGCAATGAGTCTGCGCGGTTCTCTCATTAGTTCAAATCTTCCCGGATCATCAGCAAGGTTTCGCGCATGCGCGTTGTCCATTTCTTCTTTGGCGTCGTCGTGGAAGGTTCTCTCCTGGCTGGCTCGTTCGTTCTGCTCCTCTTCAGACGAGTCGGTCTCTGGCTCGGTCTTTGGAGTCCTGGTGACAGTGGCTGCTGCTCTTCTCCTTCTTTTGTGAGCGCTGTCACTTGCTTCGGTCTTAGGTGTAGGGCGGAATCGGCAAGGCTCTCTGGGTTCTGGTGTCATCGTTCTCGAAGTTGGGGTGGAAGCATGCAGATCTCTAAGCATCGGTTTGTTCGTTTGCTTCTTTGGTGATTCTTTGATGATTTTTAGTTTTGGTCCAAATGCAGCAAAAAGCGTTTTCATAGCAGATTTTATTTGGGACTTTGTTGAATCGTCTTCACTCTCCGATTCTGATTTTTCTGAGGATTTTGGATCCTCCTTCTCATCTTCGCAGTCTGATAACGCATTTCGCGCCAGAAATTTTGAACTGAGCATTTTAATTGGCTCTGCTTCGCTCACCTTGGAGGCCTGTTGAAACCAAGATGGCTGCCGTTCAAAATTTCGCGCGGGATCACATTTCTTTTTCTTTTTAACGATCTCTTCTGTAATCATATTACTCACTATTTTTAGTTCTTTAGATTTCTCATTAGTGATGTTTTTTTCTCTCGCTGCTCCGCTGGTCTTCAGCATTTCTTGGAGGTTCGCGATGAGGCTTTCATCATTCTTTTGGCTTTTTAATAATTTTAATATTTCTGACCTGAGTTCGTTATTCTCTATTTCGATTTCCTCCTGGTCATCATTCTCATTTATTACTTCTTCATCTTCAGTAGTGTATTCTTCGTTTTCTCTTGAGATTGCATTTGTCGATTCGTTGATTATTTCTTGTTCTGTTTCCATTTCTTTGCTGTAGGCCCTGGTGTTGGGTCTATCTCTCTTGGACATTTTAATTCTTTTTCTTTATTGAGTCAATTAACCATCCTCTGCTACCAGATTGTTGCAATATTTAGGATCTGACTCAATAATATCATTAAATGTTAATTGTTTAAACATATATCCTTTTATTTACAATAGGCATTCTATATTCACTGAATATTCACAGATAGAAGCAAGCAAATAGGGGAAGGTAGCTCCTTATATATACAATGGGTGGAGCTATAAGTGGGAGTGGTAAGTCATGAATACATTAGGAAATAATAAATAAGTTAACCCTTGGTGTTCTATATACATACTATTTACACATTGGAAAATAAGGCATTTATATCTAACAGGCTGTCCAGTCTCTTCTTGAAAACCTTCAGGAGAGCCTCAAGTTTTCTTGAAAACTTGAAAAGGGATGGGCAACCTACGACTTCTAGAGACAAGACGTTCCTCTGATTAATTGTCCTCACCGTCATGAACTTTCTCCTTACTTCCAGGTTGCTTCTCTCCTTGGTTAGTGTCCATCTGTTGCTTCTTGTCCTGCCCTCAGCGGCTTTGGAGAATAGCTCGACTCCCTCTTTTCTTTTTGGCAGCCCCTCAAATATTGGAAGACTGCTGTCATGGCATCCCTCATCCTTTTTTTTTATTAGACTAGACATGCCCAATTCGCACAACTGTTCTTTTGAAGTCTGCATGATCTTAAGAGGGCCCCTTTGGGGTCAGGCCTTGCATTTCCAAGCACAGGGCCATCGGTGAGATCTCCGGGCGTTGGCATTGAGAAGGCAATTCGGGGTGAGTGAAGGATTCCAATAAAGCCCTGTCATCCACCTCTGATACAGGCGGTCTTTGACCTATAACGCTTCATTTAGTGACTGAAGTCACAAGGGCACTGAAAAAAGTGACTCATGACCATTTTTCACACATGCATTGCTGCATTTCCATGGTCATAGGATCAAATTCAGACACTGACCAGTGGTGGGTTGCTACCAGTTTGCACCAGATCAGACGAACCTGTAGCAGCGGCAAAAGGCTCCTCCCACCCACCTGGATGCTCACGCACGAGCAAACCAGTAGCGACGGCGTTTGGAACCCACCCCTGCAACTGAGTCATATTTATGACGGTCACAGTGTCCCGGGGTCATGCGATCCCCTTTTGCGTCCTTCTGACAAGCAAAGTCAATGGGGGAAGCCGGGTTCACTTAACATCCATGTTGCTAATTTAATAACTGCAGTGATTCACTTAACAACTGTGGCAAGAAAGGTCATAGAATGGAGTAAAACTCGCTTAATCGATGTTTCGCTTAGCAGCAGACATTTTGGGCTCAGTTGTGGCCGTAATTCGAGAACTTCCTGCACCTTTCTCCCCCACCCCAACAGACGGCTGGAGGCCATTGCAAATAGATCCAAATCTCGCCTTTCTTTGAATGAATTGCTGGTCGTTTCCCTAATTTATATTTTGCCCTTCTATTTTCTGGCCTTGGCTTTAATTACCGGCTTGCTTTGAATATCTCCACAGGTGAATCACCTCCTGATTGGCATCCTTTCCAAAAATGGGGAGGGCGGGGGGGGGGGCAAGCGGGCTCTGAGGAGGAGGAGGAAGAGGAGGAGGCCAGAGAAACTTCTGGGAGAGAAGAAAGAGGTCCAGAGAGCGAAAGGAAGCCTCCTGCCAGGCTGCCTTTTCTTCTCCTCCCAAAGATGGAGACTCTGCACCGCCATGGATCCAGGGATGCAGCTGGGCACTTTGGGGAGGGGTCTCCCTCAGGTAAAAGGGGAAGGTGTGGGGCCTGGGCAGAGGAATCCTCGTCCAGAGTCTGGTGGAGGTGAGGGATCCAACAAAGCTTTACCACTCCCCCTAAACACCTCCTTTCTTTCCTTCTTTCTTTCCTTCCTTCCTTCCTTCCTTCCTTCCTTCCTTCCTTCCTTCCTTCCTTCCTTCCTTCCTTCCTCCTCTCATCCCTTCCCTCCCCTCCATTTCTCTCTTTCCCTCCCTCTCCCTCCCCTTCACTCTCCTCCCCTCCATCCCTTCTCCTCTCCATCTTTCTTTCTTTCTTTCTTCCTTCCTTCCTTCCTTCCTTCCTTCCTTCCTTCCTTCCTTCCTTCCTTCCTTCTTTTCCTTCCTCCTCTCCTCTCCTCCCTTTCCCTCCCTCTCCCTTCCCTTCACTCTTCTCCCCTCTGTCCCTTCTCCTCTCCATTTTTCTTTCTTTCCTCCCTCCCTCCCTCCTTCCTTCCTTCCCCCCTCCCTCCCTCCCTTCCTCCCTCCCTCCCTCCCTCCCTTCTTCACTCAGTTTTTCTCTCCTGGAATCTGTTTATCCTCGTTGGAACAATTTCCTCTGCTTCCTGCCACACCTCCAGCCTTAATTGTGTCTCCCCCAGGATATCCCCAAAGTTGCCACGAAAGTGACATTTTTTAATGTGGCAGAAGTGGAAATAATTAATTCTGCGAGGAAGGAATAGATTAATGGCTTCAAAAGAATGTGATGAATTTAATTTAGCTTTGATTACATTTGTATTTCAGCTGAATTACCTTGCACTTACTTTAGCTCCACCCATTTCTGGATCTGCCTTTTTTCTATGTCCGGCTCCTTTTGAAATCAAAATTGCGGTTTGAATTAATTTTGATAGGGAAAGTAGATCCCTTTAGATTCACGAGATCTTTGCAATTCTGAACGCCCAGACTTCCCACCACCAGTTTTAATGGCCTGATCCATTAGGGCAAGTTCTTCTTTTCTTCCCCTGAGCCTTGAGCTCCTGATCTCCCTTCTCTGATGTTTCCCAAGGCAGCCTCCCTTCCCCTCATCCCCCAAGGTCATCCACAGGAACAAACCACGTCCATATGAATGAAACATGTCCACTTCTTAGGAATCCACAGCATCAAAAGAACGATCCTCTCTACCCACCACATCAAAGAGAGAAGTCCAAGGAGATGGGCCCCCAGGATGGTGACTCACCTTGTTCCCTCAAGTCCTTGATAAACGTCTGCAAGATCAAAGGCTATCTGACTTTTCAGACTTGCAAGACTGATGTCATCGCTCCAGGTCAAGCAGGCATGAAGCAAGACTCGATGGGCTAATTCTACTCTACTGTAAGGCTACAATAAGAGAGTCTTGAAAGTCTGAAAGTAGAAATCTCCCATGGTTGCTGATAAGCATCTGATCCATTAGAGCAGCTCCTTCCTAAGATCCTTCCTCCCACTATTAAGCAACTGAGGGCTCCTTCCTCTCTTCTCAGATTGTTCCCAGGCAGCATCGCTTCCCTTTGTCCCCCAAGGTCTTCCACACATCTGTTGTGGCTCCGTTACCTGAGCCTGTGTCATCGGCAGGAGAGGACTCCGAGAGTGAAGGAGAGGAGTTGGCAAGGCCTCCCTCTCCAGGACCCTCCTCTCTGGCAATGCCTTCAGTGTCTGCCGAAGGGCAAGAGATAGGGCCGGGGCCAAGCACGTCCACGCAGCCACAGGTGGACAGTGATGAGAGTAATGACTCTTGGCTGGATCCACGCCAGCGTCGCAGAGATAAGCACACGCAACAGAAGAAAAGGCGTGCCCGAGATTAAGCTGAGTCACTGGACCACACCCCACAGGGTATAAATGGGAGCGTGGTGGCCAGTCAAACCTTGTGACGAACAAAGCTGAAAGCTTCCACACCATTCTGTATTGCCGGACTTTTGCTATAGACTTTGCTGGATTATCTTTGGACTTGATTGACTCTGTAATTATTGAGCTGTTTCCTTTGATGTACCAGAAGCGGGGAGAAGTTATCTCTCCTCTTCGTAAGTAATAAACTCTTGACAGGCAGCCACTAGGTTGTTGCCAAGTTCTGTTATCATAAGGAAAAGGATTTTGCCGACTGGTTTGGTCTTTAACTCTTGAACGTCTGTTAGTGTGTGTGCGTGTGGGACGGGGACAGAACAACATCCAGTGGTGAGATTCAGCCGGTTCGGGCCGATTTGGGTGAACCAGTAGTTAAATTGCTGCCCCCCTGCAGCCCGTTTTTGCTCCCAGGATGGTGCAGGAGGCCAAGTGCTGCCTGTCACACACCCTGGCCATGCCCACCATGGCCACACCCACCCAGCCAGTCATTAAAACCGGTTGTTAAATTATTTGAATCCCACCACTGCACACATCCCATTGCAGAACCAGACACAACCTGTTTTTGAAGCCAGCCAATGCCAGCCAGATACTTAGGGAAAGAGACATCCAGAAAACAGAATGATAGAATGAAGATCACTTAAAGTGCTAGTGCCACTTTATAAAGCCTCGATATTAAGACCAGACTGTATCCAGTTTTGGTCACCACAATATGTAAAAAATGTTGAGACTCTGGAAAGAGTGCAGAGAAGAGTAACCAAGACGACTAGGGAGGTAAAATATAAAACAAGAACGGTGGCAAGAATTGGCTATGTAGTTTAATGAAAAGAAGGACTAGGGGTGACATGATAGCAGACTTCCGGGATTTGAGGGGCTGCCACAAAGAAGAATGGAGTCAAACTACTCTCCAAAGCATCAGATGGCAGAAGAAAAAGCTACGGATGGAAATTAATCAAGGAGAGAGAAGCAACCTAGAACTAAGGAGAAATTTCCTGACAGTGAGAACAATTAATCGGTGGAACAACTTGTCACCAGAAGTTGTGGCTGCTGCTCCATCAATGGAAGCTTTCAAGAAGAGATTGGACAACGGTTTATCTGGAATGGTAAAGGTTTCCTGCTTGAGCAGGGGGTTGGACTTGAAGACCTCCAGGGTTCCTTCCAACTCTGTGATTCTGTTCAATGACTGCTGACAATTGTGGTCCATTTAGTGAACACACAGATAGGCCTCTCCCCATCGTACTCCTTGAGGCTGAACGGGTGAGGTGGGGTCAAAAGGCTTCCAGCAGCTGCATCTTCTGCAGCTCAATTGGATTTGCTCTTCTGTGGTCTCCTCAACTTCCTGCAGATCATTAAGGCTCACTATTTTTGAAGAGATGCGTCCCACATGGCTTTTCTGCCTGCAATCTTCTGCCAGAGAAGGAGGCAGGGAAATTGCTGCCTTTTTGTACAGCTGCCCAAACCAGGCGTTTCCTCTCCGGCAATCCTCGGCCTCCTGAAATTTTCTACCCTTCCGATATTCAGCGGTGATAATCACCAGCCCCATGAGGAAGGGGCTTAGGTCTGCTTCATTTTGAGCCGGGAAGGCAGGAGATGCTATTTCCTGGCAGGCTGTGAAGGCATCTTTTTTTAAAAAAAACAGCTTTCAGATTTTTTCCCCATCTTCTTGGCTCAAAAGTTACAATCGGTCAAACTCAGCAAACACTTTGGCCCTGTTCCCACATGCACGTTTATTTATTATTTATTTATTTATTTATTTGATTTGATTTGATTTCTATACTGCCCTACTCCCGAAGGACTCAGGGTGGTGCACAGCCAAACAATAAAACACATACATACAAAATTTAAAAGTAGAATAAAATCAAATTAAATAATTTTGGCTCCGACAAATTTAAAACCCCAAACTTTTAAAACCAATTTAAAATTGAATGTATAAAATACTAAAAGATATTTAAAAATTAAAAATCTTTTATAAAAGAGGGGGAAAATTAGGCCAGGCCGGCCTGGTGAAATAGTAAGGTCTTTAAGGCGCGGTGGAAGGTGCGCAGATCCGGGATCCTCCGTATCTCCGGGGGGAGCTCATTCCAGACGGTAGGTGCCCCCACAGAGAAGGCTCTCCCCCTGGGGGCCGCCAGTCGGCATTGTTTGGCTGATGGCACCTGGAGGAGCCCCTCTCTATGGGAGCTTACCGGCCGGTGGGAGGCTATTGGTGGTAGTGGGCGGTCCCGTAAATAACCAGGTCCTAAGCCATGGAGCGCTTTAAAGGTGGTAACCAAAACCTTGAAGCGCACCCGGAAGACCACCGGGAGCCAGTGCAGCTCGCGCAGGAGGGGTGTTACATGGGAGCGCCATGTCGCTCCCATCACCACCCGCGCGGCCGCACTCTGCACCAGTTGGAGCCTCCGGGTGCTCCTCAAGGGGAGCCCCATGTAGAGAGCATTGCAATAGTCCAGGCGGGAGGTGACAAGGGTGACCGTGCGTAACGAGTCCCGATCCAGAAAGGGACACAACTGGCAAATCAGGCGAACCTGATGAAAAATCCTCCCGGTCACGGCCGTCAAGTGCTCTTCTAAAGACAGCCGTGAATCCAGGAGGATGCCCAAGTTGCGCGCCCTCTCCGTGGGGGCCAATGATTCGCCCCCAATAGTCAGTGATGGCGTCAACTGACTATATCGGGACGTCGGAAACCACAGCCACTCGGTCTTGGATGGGTTGAGCCTGAGCCTGTTCCTCCCCATCCAGATCCGTACGGCCTCCAGGCACCGGGACATCACTTCAAGGGCATCGTTGGGGTGATCCGGGGTGGAGATGTACAGCTGGGTGTCGTCAGTGTACTGATGGTACTCCACGTTTGATGTAGGTGTGGGTGCCCCATCCCTGGAAGCTTTCAAGAAGAAGACTGGACTTTGCCTCTTGAAAAAACACCTTCGGGACAACCATGACCTGGAGGACTGAGAAGCTCCATGAACATTAAGAGACTGGACTGCTGTTGGTCAGAAATGATGTTGTGGCCTGTCGGCTGCCGTCCCCTCCAGCAGCCAAATCGGAGGAGGAGGAGGAGGAGGAGGAGGAGGCGTGGGAGTCAGGGCCAGCATCAGGGCAACCTGAGAGCTCCGAGGGGGAAGAGGGAATGGAGCTGGCAGAGAGAGAGAGAGAGAGAGAGGGGGAGGGACAGAGGTGGAACCTGGGCCATCCGTCAGCCCTCAGGTGGGGAGTCAACAGCCCCCAGGTCTGGAGGTGGCTGATGAGGAGGAGGAGGAACAGCTGGGCCCAGTGCCTGACACGCAGTTGCACAGAAGGCAGAGGAGAGGAGAGCAGTGGAAATCTATGGGCTGGTCCTTGGGACAGAAGAGCCATCGCTACTAGCGAAGCCCCTCCCTCTCTGCGGGCTGCAAGCCATTGACGCAGATCAGCTCCACCACGCATGCACGCATGCCTCCCGCTTTCAGGTCTCTGCTGTGCATGTGTGAGGGGCAGGGCGCATGTGGGAGATGTGTGTGCATGAGCGGGAGGTCACGCACATATGTGTGGGGTGTCATCCGCATGCACAGGGGGCGGGAGCATAGGAGGCCACGTGTGCATGTGCGGGGAGATGGGGGAGCACTGGGGGGCGTGCGCATGCATGGGGGCAGGGAGCACAGGGGGGCAGGTGCTTTCGGCAGGCGACAACAAAAAGGTTAGCCATGACTGCCCTGTACCATTTCAGACAAATGGTTGTCCAATCTCTTCTTAAAAACTTCCAGTGTTGGAGCATTTACATGTTCTGGAGGCAAACTTTCATAGATTAATTGTTCTCACTGTCAGGAAATTCTTCCTTAGCTCTAGGTTGCTTCTCTCCTTGATTAGTTTCCACCCGTTGCTTCTTGTCCTAGTTGGGCTGCGGATGATGGGATACAAGTCTAGAGCCCCAAGTTGGGAAGGGCTGCAGTGAATTGAGAAATTGCAGAGTTTCTCCCTGCCAAATGGAATGGGAGATCCCAGGCTGGGGTTTTTCAAACCATATGGCAACTTTAAGGTGTGTGGACTTCAATTCCCAGAATTCCCCAGGCAGCAGGGATTCTGGGAGTGGAAGTCCACACATCATAACATTGCCAAGTTTGAAAAATGCTGTTTAGATCTTAAGGAAACGCAGTCTAGAGGTCTTCCATGCTATATTATTTGTATTTATATTATTATTTTATTGCACATTGCCCAGAGTCCCTCTGTGAATCTCATCGATCAATCAATCAATCAATCAATCAATCAATCAATCAATCAATGGCAAGGCAGAACACCATTTAACTCTTTATTCCTGATTTTACACACTTTTATTACTTATTTTATTTTGGTGACTCGGCACAATATTGGTTTTTATCCATTGTTCTACCCTTTTTTTTTAATTGCACGAATTTTATGGCAAATTGCTTGAGAAATGGGGATCAAAGTCTTGATTTGGAGGGCCCTCCAGGGAGTGGGGTGTCCATTCTCCTCCGGAAGTCGGTTCCATAGGAAAATATGTTCTTCGCATTGGTTGACTTCATTTGCATAAAGATGTCATTACACAAATGACACCATTTGTGTCAATCCACAACATTTACATAATGACATCTTTATGCAAATGATATCAATAATCGCAAAGAAAATCAATTTAAAAGGCCTGTGTGTGTGCGGTCGTATTTTTAAGTGCCTATTTTGGATGCAGTGGACACGGCCCTCGCTTAGCGAAATGCCTGCAGAGGAAACACATCTGTGGCACCTCTAAAGTCCTCTAAAGGGGGACCAGTTGGATGTGTTTGAAATAAAATGAAATAAGGTGCAAGATGGAAGGCAGGCAGGCAGGCAGGAAGGAAAGAAGAGAAGGAGGAGGGAGGGAGAAGGAGAAGGAGGGAGAGAAAAAGTCAAGGACTACCAGTACTAAAAACCTATGCATAAAAATATTCTCAACTGCTTGGGGTTAGCTAAAGGTCCAGGGAATTCAAGAGGGGGTTGGATTTAGCCTCATTGTGTCTATGTAGGGATTCTTGGCTACTTCCTCTTTTAACCTCACCCCCAGCTTCTGACAGTCCTTCTCCTACAGACTGTCAGGGTTCCAAGTAATACACCCCATAGCAAGCAAAAATCTGAGGCAGGCGAATTCCTCAAAGAATAGTTTTATTGGGTATATCATATTGCCACAGTCCTGGTGAAAACTGACTCTGAAGGTTCCCAGTGGTTTTCACCTCATTAAAAGTTTTCTCCCTTCCCCAAACAATCAGGTCCAATCAGGTTGTCGCCCGGTTGCCTGGTAACGCTGCTCCTCCTCTCTCTGGTGAGAACGACCTTGGTTCTCAAGAGAAAGTATTTTGTTTTGGCTACAAAACCCCAGCTACCCCTATTCCCCCCTTCCTGTCCCTCAGCTCCAGTGGGGTAACACCGAAACCTCAAAATGGCTTTGGTCAGGTCAGCTTCAGGGTTGACACAGGCCTCCCCTTGATCTAGGCACCACCCTGGTGCTTGCTTACCAGCCCGTCATCCAATGCAGCAGGACCCAGCTGGAGAAAAGCTTCTCCGAGGAAGCGACCTTCTCTGCAGGAGAAGGTGAGACCTTCATGTGACTCCAGCTCCCTTTTGCTGAGGCCAGCGTGTGCTGCTTGGCACGGAGGGCACAGCCCAACATTCCTCATTAAGGGATGATTAGCAAGTTAAAGTTCTGATCACCCAATGGCCAGGAGGGGGGGGTATGTGTTTTATAAAACACCCCCCTCCCCCACTGCACTTTGAAAGCTGGGATTCCCACTTAACAGCTTGGCATCCAGCCGCGGCTGATTTAAAATCTGGGACAGCAGGGTGCCCCTAAGATCGCTTCGTCCCAAAGGTGCTTTTTCAGGAGGCAACTGGACTTCCTTGTTTTTTCTTTGAAGGCGTTTCGCTTCTCAAATGACCAGGACTATAAATCCTTCCATTCCCCACCACCCAGTCAGAGCTGAAGAAGCTTCTTGGATGAGAAGCGAAATGTCTTCAAAGAAAAAAAACATGTTCCATAGGTTGATTGTTCTCACTGTCAGAAAATTCCTCCTTATTTCCAGGTTGAATCGCTCCTTGATCAGTTTCCATCCATTATTCCTTGCCTGGCCTTTGGGTGCTTTGGAGAATAGCTTGACCCCCTCCATTCTGTGGCAGCCCCTCAAATATTGGAAGATGCTCTCCTGTCTTCCCTGGTCTTTTTCTTCACTAGACTAGCCAGGCCCAGTTCCTGCAACCGTTCTTCATATGTTTCAGCCTCCAGTCCTCTCATCAGGGGTGAAATGCTCCTGGTTCGGACTGGATCACCCAATCTGGTAGCGATGACGGCGGGTGGTTCAGAGAACAGGTAGCAAAAATCCCTGCCCACCCACCACCTATGCCCAGCTGAGCCGCGCGATCATCAGAGGCTGGATTTTTTTTTACTTTTAAAAGCATTTTTTCTACAACCTCTTCGGCCAAAAAAATGCTTTTAAAAGTTAAAAAAAAAAAGCCTCTGATGATCGCGTGGCTCAGCATTTTTTTTCTGCAACCTCTTCGGCTGAAGAGGTTGTAGGAAAAAAAAATGCCTTTAAAAGCCTCTGGCGATCCCAGCTGAGTTGCCTGATCGTCAGAGGCTTCTAAAAGCATTTTTTTTCTGCAACCTCTTAAGCTTATAGAAAAAATACTTTTAAAAGTTAAAAAAAAAAAAGCCTCTGATGATTGCATGGCTCAGCATTTTTTTCTGCAACCTCTTAAGCTTGTAGAAAAAATGCTTTTAAAAGTAAAAAAAAAAGTTGGCCACGCCCACCCAATCACATTAACCCCCCCACCAAGCCAGAACTGGTAGTAACAAATTTTACATTTCACCACTGCCCCTCATCATCCTGATTGCTCTTCTCGGAACTCTTTCTAGAGTCTCAGCATCTTTTTTATAGTGTGGTGACCAAACGTGGATGCAGGATTCCAAGTGTGGCCTTACTAAGGATTTATAGGGTGGTATGAGACAGGGGTGGGGTCTAAATTTTTTTACTACCGGCTCTGTGGGTGTGGCTTATTTTGTGGGCGTGGCTTGATGGTCATGTGACAATTCTTTAGGATTTAGCAGAGGTTCTGGTCTACCAGGCTTTTAACTGCTGGGAGAGCTGTACTGGTCTACCCATTTATTTTTGCAGACACTGGTCTACTCATGTATTTTTGCAGGCACTGGTCTACCCATTTATTTTTGCAGGCACTGGTCTACCCATTTATTTTTGCAGGCACCGGTCTATTCATTTGTCTTTGGAGGCACTGGTCTACCACCACACTGCCTTTTAACACTGATCAGCTGTAGGGCGGCCCTTTTAAGCCCCTGGGCAAGAATTTAAACAGTTTTTTTCCTTATAGCCCATCAGCTGGGACTCAGGAGGCAGCAATAGATTGGGGGTGGGGTCAAATAAAAGGTAAGAATAACGTGGGGGGGGACACAGGGGGGGCAGAACCGGTTCAGTGACATCATATCGTCACCGCTACCGGCTCGGTGGAACCGGGCCGAACCGGGAGGAACCCACCACTGGTATGAGATGAATTAAAGTCTCCAAAAGTTTGACAAATGGAAAAATGACACGGTCAGGGGTTGAAATGGAAACTGGAAGTGAATATTCTGAATGGTGGACTTCTGATAAAGGCATATGCACGGGATGAGCCAGTGGGGTGTGAATGTCGGGGGTCTTGTGAAAAATCGGAAAAGACTTCAGACGACGAAGTTCGTGGCACTCGCTGTTCATGTGCTAAAGCTCAGCAGATGCTCCATGTACGAGGTGAGGGCCAACTCAGAAAGGGAAGCAGAAATAGTTTGATAGACAGAGCCGAGGCCTCTGCGGTTCAACCAGACCAACTGAAGGATAAAATTTGTTCAAATTGAACAGATGCAATAAAGAGAGAGAGAGAGAGAGAGAGAGACGCTCTCTGTTAAAAATATCTTCCCTGCTCAGAAACGGAAACAAATGGACTTGGCAAAGCTACAGGGGCCAGGTGGGTTAAAATAGATGCAAGAATAAATAAAAGCAAAGGTTTTTTTCTAGCGCTTGCCCAATAAAAAGGAAAATTGCAGTGGAACTTTTAGAGACGTGATCTACCTTGAATCCTGAAGGTAAAAAGCCAACACAGTTCTGGGCTGCATCAACAGAGGGATAGAATCAAGATCACATGAAGTGTTAATACCACTTTATAAGGCCTTGGTAAGGCCACACTTGGAATCCTGCATCCAATGTTGATCGCCATGATGTAAAAAAAAGATGTGGAGACTCTGGAAAGAGTGCAGAGAAGAGCAACAAAGAGGATTAGGGGACTGGAGGTTGAAACATATGAAGAACAGTTGCAGGAACTGGTTATGTCTAGTTTAATGAAGAGAAGGACCAGGGGAGACATGATAGTGGACTTCCAATATCTCAGGGGCTGCCACAAAGAAGAGGGAGTCAAGCTATTCTCCAAGGCACCTGAAGGCAGGACAAGAAGCAATGGATGGAAACTAATCAAGGAGGGAAGCAACCTGGAACTAAGGAGAAATTTCCTGACAGTTAGAACAATTAATCAGTGGAACAACTTGCCTGCAGAAGTTACAAATGCTCCAACACTGGAAATTTTTATGAAGATGTTGGATAACCATTTGTCTGAAGTGGTGTAGGATTTCCTGCCTGGGCTCTCCCCATGGGTGTCGCCAGTCGGCATTGTTTGGCCGACGGTACCCTGAGGAGCCCCTCTCTGTGGGAGTGTATAGGCCGGTGGGAGGTTGTTGATGGCAGAAGGCGGTCTCATATATACCCCGGTCCTAAGCCATGGAGCGCTTTAAAGGTGGTGACCAATACCTTGAATCGCACCTGGAAGACCACCAGGAGCCAGTGCAGCTCGCGCAGGAGGGGTGCTATGTGGGCGCGCCGATTCACACCCATAACCACCCGCGCGGCCGCATTCTGGACCAGTTGGAGCCTCCAAATGCTCTTCAAGGGGAGCCCCATGTAGAGAGCATTGCAGTAGTCCAGACAGGACGTGACGAGGGCATGAGTGACCGTGCGCAGGGCATCCCGGTCCAGAAAGGGACGCAACTGGTGCATCAGGCTAACCCGATAGAAAGCCATCATATGATCTTCCAAAGACAGCCGTGCATCCAGGAGGACACCCAAGTTGCGAGCCCTCTCTGTGGGGGCCAAGATCTCGCCCCCAATAGTCAGCGATGGAGCCAGCTGACTATACTGGGATGCCGGAAGCCACAGCCATTCGTTCTTGGAAGGGTTGAGCTTGAGCTTGTTTCTCCCCATCCAGATCCGCACGGCCTCCAGGCACTGGGACATCATGTCAAGGGCATCATTGGGGTGATTTGGGGTGGAGATGTACAGCTGAGTATCATCAGCGTACTGATGGAACCTCACTCTGAAATCATGGATGATCTCGCCCAGCGGCTTCACATAAATGTTGAACAGAAGAGGCGAGAGGACTGACCCTTGCGGCACCCCACATTCAAGGCGCCTCGAGGTCGATCTCTGCCCCCCTGCCAACACAAACTGCATACGGTCAGAGAGGAAGGAGGAGAACCACCGCAACACAGTGCCTCCCACTCCCAACCCCTCCAATCATCGCAGCATGATACCATGGTCGATGGTATCAAAAGCCGCTGAGAGGTCTAACAGGGCCAGAACGGAGGAGCAACCCCTGTCCCGAGCCCTCCAGAGATCATCTACCAACGCAACCAATGCTATTTCCATGCTGTGCCCAGGCCTGAAGCCCGACTGGAACGGATCTAGATAATCTGCTTCATCCATGTACTGTAATCAAGCTATGCAGAAAATGAAAATGAAAGTAAAGCAGGCTGTTTGCTGTAACGAGGCAAAATTGCTGGGAGGCAGAGGCAGATTTCTTTTTCTTGTTTTCCTCACCAGGTCTTATAGTCCGGAGCGTCTTATACTCTGAAAAATACGGTAAATGGTTGTCCATTAGGACTCCAAATCTTTGAGAAAGAATTCTAGAAAACCGTGCCCGGTGTTTGGACGAGGGCAAAAATCACGTCCCTAGGTATAAAAAGAAGTGGAAGGACGATCACCAGAATGACAGATCAAGAATCAATAATTCAAAAGTTCTACAGCTTAAATGAAGCTTAAATTTGTTAAGGAGGCCCATCAGCCGAGTTTAATCTCCCTTTATAATAATTGCAGTTCATAAAGTCTTCACCTGTTTTGATCTGGAGAATTCCTCTCTTTGGTATTAAAATTATTGGTCCTCATCACAGTAGGCAGAGGTCAATGGGGCTGCCAGAAGAATTAGTCCTTGGCCTCTCATTCTTCAAGAGGCTTATTAATTATTTGGTTTAAAAATGTTGAGGAAAGTTTATTAAATTGGTTGATTCTCTTTTTTTATATGTATAATTTTATTAAGCTTATTAGAGTGTAAAATACAAATGAAAGTAGTGGGAAAGGGGGAAAGAGAAATAGGTAGGATGAAAAGCCAAAAAAAAAAAAAAAGCATTAAGTTCTGATTTTTTTTTTCAGTCGTGGTAAAAGGAGCATCATAACGTTACAGCCTCAATTTTTTATTTTGCATGCTCACTAGCCATTTTTATAACCCGAATAAAATTGCAAATCAGTCAATTCCGAAGTCAACGTTTTTTCTTCTTCTTTTTTTTCCCCTAGTTCAAGTACAAAAAGCAGAAACCACAGCACTGTTTGTCAACCTTGGCACCTTGAAGTCCACCCATCTTCAAGGTGCCAAGATTGACACACAGAGGACATAAATAAAATTCAGGATAATCTTGATAGAATGAAGGCTTGGATGGAAAATAAGAAAGCAAATATTTGTCTCGAGACAAAGACAGACCTGTGCCCTGAACGGTCAGGAATCAAAGGCCCAGGATGATGGGATACCTGGTGTTCCCTATCTTGCAACGAGAGCTCCTACTTACAATCGTGGCGTGTTTTAAACTCAGCTTTTCTGAGCCATCTAACACTCCCTAAGGGGCTCCTTTTCATGCATTCCTATTTGTGTTATTGTTTTTAGACCGTTTAAACCCTCTTGGGGAGTTTTAACCATAGCAACCAGGAAGCAATCTATTTAAAACAATAATAACTGAAAAGCTCAGAACGTGCTTATTTCTTTGATTTTTTTTTCTTCTTCTATTTGTTCCTGCAACTGAGCTCTCTCTCTCTGTTTATTCTCTGTGTATCTTTTCTTTTATGTACACTGAGAGCGTATGCTCCAAGACAAATTCCTTGTGTGTCCAATCACACTTGGCCAATAAAGAATTCTATTCTATTCTGAGTCTTCGGAGAGGGGCGGCATACAAATTGAATAAATAAATAAATAAATAAATAAATGAATGAATGAATGAATGAATGAATGAATGAATAAATAAATAAATAAATAAATAAATAAATAAATAAATAAATAAATAAATATTCTACTCTACTCTACTCTACTCTACTCTACTCTACTCTACTCTACTCTACTCTATTCCATATTTCTATTCTATTCTATTCTATTCTATTCTATTCTATTCTATTCTATTCTATTCTATTCTATTCTATTCTATTCTATTCTGAACATACCCAGTTCCTGCAACCGTTCTTCATATGTTTTAGCCTCCAGTCCCCTAATCCTCTTTGTTGCTCTTCTCTGCACTCTTTCTAGAGTCTCCACATCTTTTTTACATCGTGGCGACCAAAACTGGATGCCGTATTCCAAGTGTGCCCTTACCAAGGCCTTATAAAGTGGTATTAACACTTCACGTGATCTTGATTCTATTCCTCTGTTTATGCAGCCCAGAACTGTGTTGGCTTTTTTGGCAGCTGCTGCACACGGCTGGCTCATATCTAAATGGTTGTCCACTAGGACTCCAAGATCCCTCTCACAGTTACTACTATTGAGCAAGGGACCACATATTGGTACCTTGTTGTACATGTTGTCATCGGCGATCTGTGCATGCGCAAAAGCTTCTGCACATGCGCAGAAGCAAGGCACATGCGCGATCCCGTTGCGAACCAGTAGTAAAGGTAAGTAGAACCCACCCCTGCTTCACAATTGTGCCAAAAAAGACTCATAAAATGGGGCAAAACTCGCAACTGTCTTGCTTAGCAATGGAAATGTTGTGCTCAGCGGTGGTCGTACTTCGAGGATTGTCTGTATAGGGAATGGAGAACTGAGGATGTCACAGGAAACAGAAAAGCAGGATCAATGCTTGCCCAAGGATGGAAGGACTTAAGAACCATTTGTGTTAAAACCAGAAGAATAAAAATCAGGAGCCAAACAGGCTAAATGATCGTGGTCTGAATGCATAAGAGAGGCTACGTGTATCAAGGTGGCTTTGTCATAAAGTGAGGACAAATGAGGACTGAACTGCAGACTCAAGCAGATATTGGGGGCGGAATAAATCACTCGCACTGATGATGTTATCTAGTTGGGTCATAAAACATCTTACAAGAAGTTCAGAGTGCATCAAGGACTCCAAAGTCATTGTTGTCATTCTACTCCTCCTCCTCCTCCTCCTCTTCACAAACTCCACTCCTTTCTTGCACTGATGAAGTTACCTAGTTGGGTCATGAAATGTCTGCAAGAAAACAACCAAGCCCAGAAAGCACCAAGGACCCCATAATTCTCCTCCTCCTTTTCCTCCCCTCCCCAAACCCTCCTCTCTCTCTCTCTCTTTTTTTTTTAATTTGATTTATATGCCGCCCTTCTCCGGAGACTCAGGGCGGTTTACAGTGCGTTAAGCAATAGCCTTCATTCTTTTGTATATTTGTATACAAAGTCAGCTTATTGCCCCCACAAACTGGGTCCTCATTTCACCTACCTTAGAAAGGATGGAAGGCTGAGTCAACCTTGAGCCTTGGAGAGATTCGAACCAGCAGAAATTGCAGGCAGCTGTGTTAATAACAGGGTGCGTAGACCACTGTACTATCAAGGCTCCTAGCACTGATGATGTTCCTTAGTTGGGTTATGAAATATCTGCAAGAAAACAAGCAAGCCCAGAAAGCACCAAGGACCCCACAGCTCCTCTCCTCCTCCTCCTCCCCCATCCACAAATCCCCCTCCCTTCTATCACTGATGACCTTACTTAGTTGGGCCATGAAATGTCTGCAAGAAAATCACCCAGCTCGGAGAGCACCCAGGACCGCTCATTTCAACCCTGAGCTACAAATATTCTCTTTTATTGGTGGAATAAATCCTTGGTACATCCTGAAAGGGGGAAGCAAGAGGTGAGAAGTTGAAAGAACAAAAGGCATTGTGCACATCGAGGCAGGGAGGTGTCGGGAGCCCACTGGAGAGCGAATCTGCAAGCTAGATTTAATTTAGCTTTCCTTTTGTTTTTCTTATCTCGGGCCTTTCATTCATTTGGCTGCCTATTTCTTATCCTCTCTGGTCTTCTGGCTACAGTTGCTTTCCCCCAAAAGGTAGCAGCTTCATCAGCCAATACAATAAATGCCTCTCTTTTTTTAATATCCCAGGTAGAGAGACCCTGAATAGTTAATATTATGCACTCTGTTCTTTTTTCTTTTTTTAAACCTTCTTGTTAGAAAGCAAGACAGACTGTTTAATTTCAGCCCATTATCTGCCTGTAATTGCTGGAAGGATTTTATTTTGTTGGGAACGCTGGAAGCCAATCAATTCCCACCCACCCACCCTTGGCCCTCTCTCCTTGCGTACAATGGTGGGAGGGGAGCAAAAAAACCTTTTTCTTTATTTTATGGAAACGCTTAATTTTTTTCCAGCCTTGGCGTGGCAGCCACCGATGGCACCGCTTTGTCAAATTCTCATTTCGTGGCGAGACTCAACTCGGCAATCTGGAAATGGGTGATGAGGACATTGGAAGGGAAGGCAGGGAGGGGGTGGGAAGAGATTGGGAGGGGTGATAATGGAATAAAATGCATGCCATCCTCCAAGGAACGCTCAATACCAGATGACTGGGGGTTGTGGAGACCCAAAAGAGGTGGGGAGAGCAAATCAAATGAAGAGATTGCAGCTCGGGACCCACAAAAGCTCAGAAACGGTCCCCCAAACAGGTGTGCCCTTGAAGGGGCTTGATAGCATGGTGATGGCTGCCATCTTGACTTTTTTGACCCTTCTGCATGATAGGGGTAAATGAAAGCTCTTCAAAATTTAAAATTGTAAGAGGAATTAGCCGTAAGAGGAAGTAGCCATAAGAGGAAGTAGCTGCAAGAGGAAATAGTTAGCTTAAAGGTTAAAAAAAAAAGAACAAATTGAAAAACAGGAAAGCCAAAACTAAAATCAACTGGAAAAAACAGGAAAACTAAAACTGATTGAATAACACAAAAGAACTGATCTACAAATCCATAAAATAACCCGGAACTCAAAAACAAAGCAACAGAGCATGCAAAATAACCTATTGAATATTATCTCGCACACCTTGCATATGTTATCTGTTAATTTAAATGCACATATAATGAATGATTTAGTACAGGAGTGTCGAACTCCAGGCCTGGGGGCCGGATCCAGCCAATGGAGTTCTTAGATCTGGTCCACGGGGCTGCCCAGGAAACAGCAAAGGACTGGCTCACGGGGCCTCTGACAGTGAAGACGGAGCTCAGGACAGACTCCGGAGCTCCGTTTTTACTGGCAGAGGGTTGCAGGAGGCCATCGCAGCTGAAAACTGAGCTCAGGAGCCCGTTTTCACTGGCAGAGTGCTTGGGCCACCACCGGCGCTCCTGACACGAGTGACGTTGAGCTGGCCACGCCCACTGCTAACCCTAACCCTAACCCAGAGCCTGATTTAGTAGATTTGGGGAAGGTAGCAGGAAAAATGAAGAAGGCGGTCAGAGGGAGTGTAACTGTCAGCACGTCAAGATGCATTTATCCTAGTGCTGACATAAGAAGGAGAATGCAGGCGTCTGCAACGGGACGGTTGCCTTTCACCTACTTATTTCCTCTGGAGATAATGTCCCCTAGGAGATGGATGGGAGGGGGGAAATTCTTTGAATTGGAGCAGTAGATTAGGGGTGAATGATTGGGAAGATGGCCAATGAATGCAGAGGAGTGGGGGAAGGAAGAGGAGGGGTTTTGGGTCAGCACGTCAGTGCCGGCTGCAACGAGTCGGTGTAAAAAGTGCTGTGCTTAATAAAATGGAAATTTGTTTTATAAAAGACTTGGTTTGCGATGCAATTTATTTGAAGACAGCCTGAAAACCTGACAGTAACCTTGTAGTACCTCAGCCAATGGTGAACGAGGAGGGATGGGGGAGAGCGATGCAGGGAATGTGTAAAGATGTTGATTTGAGATGATGAACTTTGGAGAGAACCAAGCCCTGATGGCTTCCTTCCCCGTTTATTGCAATAAACTAAATAAAAAAAAATCTTCACTGTGTCTTGGCTGGTTATTGGTCAGGCAAGTTTGCCTCTAATTGTGAAGGAAAGTAGCCAAGGCCACATAACAGGCGAACATCCCTGCTCTCAGAAGCCCCCAGAGGTGATGTTTGTCATGCAAATACATCTTTAAATTGTCCCAAAGGTGCTTTTTTTCAAGGGCACCTTTCCCCCCACCTCTTTTTTTTCTTTGAAGACATTTTGCTTCTCATCCGAGAAGCTTCTTCAGCTCTTCCGGGATGAGAAGCGAAACGTCTTCAAAGAAAAACAAGAAAGTCGAGTTGCCTCTTGAAAAAAGAGCAAGAGGGACAACCATGAGTTGGATGACTGAGAATCACCACAGATACATAATACATCTTCAAATGGGAATATGGAGAGATGGTCTGGGGTAATTCTACCTGGGATGGGGGTTTTGGGTACCTTGGTAAGATTCTTTGTGCCTGAAAATGTTCAAAGAGAGGAAGTTGAGAGGGCCCTGAAAAGAAGCTGAACATTTCAATAGGTTTTCTGTTCAACAGGTTTTCTGTTTATTGTTTATACCAAGGTTTCTCAACCGTAGCTACTTTAAGATACTGTGTGTGGACTTCATGCTGGCTGGGTAATTCTGGGAGTTGAAGTCCACCCGTCTTAAAGCTGCCAAGGTTGAGAAACATTGAATAATAGAGTTGGAATGGACTTTGCTGCCTCTAAAGAGAGAGAGAGAGAGAGAGAGAGTGGGGAGAAAGAAATAGAAAAAGAAAGAAAGAAAAGGCACGAAAGAGCTCTAATGAAAGAAAGAAAGAGAAAAGGAGAGAGAAAGAGAGAGAAAGAAAAAGGAAGGAGAAAGAGGAGAAGAAAAAGAAGAGGAGGAAGAGGAAGGAAGGAAAGACGGAAGGAAGGAAGGAAGGAAGGAAGGAAGGAAGGCAGAGGGAGAGAGAGAAGTTGTTTTCTTCTTCTCTTTCCTTCCACCTTATTCCACCAGCATCTGAGCATTTCCAAAAGGCTGCATCTTTGTATAATGGTAAAATTGCTAATTTGCAAAATATTTCTTGGCTGCAGGTTTCTGCACTTGATTTTTTTGGTTTTTTCCATTTAATCATATCCAATTCTCAGAGACTGCTTCGAGAAGCCCCTGCAGTTTTCTTGGCAAGCTATTTCAGTGGTTTGCCACTGCCTCCTTCTGAGGGCTGAGAGAAAGTGACTGGCCCAAGATCACCCAGCTGGCTTTGTGAATAAGGTGGGGGGGGGGACTAGAACTCAGAATCCCCTGAGGGTTGGCCCAAAGTCACCTAACTAGTTTTCACGGCTAAGGCGGGACTAGAACTCACCATCTCCTGGTGACTCAGCTGGCTTTCATGCCTAAACCGGAACTAGAACTCCCAGTTTCCTGGTGATTGAACTACAGTCACCCACCAGGTTTTCATGCCTAAAGCAAGACTAGAACTCACCATCTCCTGGTGACTGGCCCAATGTCACCCACCGGGACCAGAACTCATGGTCCCCCAGTTTCTAGCCTGATTCCTTAACCACTACACCAGACTGTCTCTTGCACTGTTGACAGTCTTAAAAGTCAGAAGCTCTCCACCCTTCCAGTACCTTTATTGTCAGTTCGAAGACCGGTTGGGTTACCTGGTTTCATTCATTTGGTCTTCTTTATATTTAATTTTAGCCACAATTTTCGCTCTGCTTCTTATCTACACTTTTCGGCTATCAATAGTGTCATCAGTGTAACATAAGTTATTGATTTTCTTCCTCCAATTTTAAAACCGTCCTTATCTTCATTCAATCCAGCCTCCCTCCAAATATATTCTGCATATCGGCTGCATAAATAACCAGAAGAGTCTGCAGGTTTATTGCCGCCCTTCGCCAAACTTGAACCGATTTGCTTCACCACGTTGTGTCCTTATTGTGGTTTCTTGTCTTGTATATTTCACTTCTCATTTCTCACGAGGAGATGTTCTGGTGGTGAATTCTAGTCCCACTTTAGGCCAG
Organism: Pantherophis guttatus; assembly: GCF_059756535.1. Classification (NCBI taxonomy): domain Eukaryota; kingdom Metazoa; phylum Chordata; class Lepidosauria; order Squamata; family Colubridae; genus Pantherophis; species Pantherophis guttatus. Next base: position 1,803,178 of record NC_142064.1, read on the forward strand.
TCCCTCTCTCTCAGCCCAATCCACCTCACAGGGTTGTTGTGAGAAAAATAGGAGGAGGAAGGAAGGTGTGTTGGATATGTTTGCTATCTTGAGTTATCTGTAAAAATAGTAACGGCAGGATAGGAATGAATGAATGAATGAGGGAGGGAGGGAAGGAGGGAGGGAGGGAGGGAGGGAGGAAGGAAGGAAGGAAGGAAGGAAGGAAGGAAGGAAGGAAGGAAGGAAGGAATAGAATTCCAACCAGTAAAGAAGGAAGGAAGGAAGGAAGGAAGGAAGGAAAGAGAGACAGAGAGAGAGAGAAAGGAAGAAAGAAAGGAAGAAAGAAAGAAAGGAAGAAAGAAAGAAAGAAAGAAAAAAAAGGGGGAGGAAGGAAGGAAGGGAAAGAGAGAAAAGAGAAAGAAAAGGGAAAAGGGAAAAGGGAAAAGAAAGAAAGAAAGGAAAAGGAAGGAAGGAAAAAAGAAAGAGGGGGGAGGAAGGAAGGAAGGGAATGAGAAAGAAAATAGAAAATAGGAAAGGGAAGAAGGAAGAAGGAAGAAGGAAAAGAAAAAAGAAAGAAAGAAAGAGTGAAAGAAGCGCAAGAGAATAAAAAAAGGAAAAGAGATAGAAAGGGGAAGAGGGAAAAGGAGAGAGAGAAAGAGAGAGCAGAGACAAGTTTAGTTTAGTTTAGTTTTATTAAATTTTTATACCGCCCTTCTCCTGGGGGGACTCAGGGCCAAGATAAAACCCACAATATAAAAGTTAAAAACAATTTAAAAACAAGGAAGGAAGGAAGGAAGGAAGGAAGGAAGGAAGGAAGGAAGGAAGGAAGGAAGGAAGGAAGGAAGGAAGAGAAATGCAAGCAGCAAAGAAGGAAATTGTCCATCTCCTGGCCCCTTCCCTGCCTGCCCACCCCCTTTGCAGTTTTGAAGGCTTCCTCCGGCTGTGTGAACCAGGGTCACGTTGCCACCCCCAGGTGCCCACATTCAAAAGGAGGAAGAAGCAGGACCCCTCACCCCTCCCTCTCTCTCGTAGACGGATGCCACCAGCCATGTCCAGCACCCTCGCTGGGTGCCCAGCGGGCGAAGCGTCCAGCGATCATCTCAATCAGAGCCCGCGGCCATCTCAGCAGCAGCCACAAACCGGCCAATTGAGTCTCCGTGTTTTTAACAGCTTTGTGAAGACAACTCACACTTGACAGATCCGCAGGGCTTTTGTGGCCTGTCCCTGGTTCGCTATTCCGCAGAGCCGCTCTCCAAAACAACAGTGTCATCAGAGGGCCCTTGCAAAGAAAAACCCGGATCCCCCAAGCTCTTTTCTCTGCCCTTCCCCCCTTGCGGCCTGATGGACTCCGTCTTCCTCTTTTCCATTCCACCATCAACCTCTCCCGTTGCTCTGCATTTCGGCTCTGGGGCTCAAAGGGGTTTTACCTGACAGCTTTCAACCCCTTCACAGGTAAAGCCCAGGTGGCAATTTGGAAACACCTACAGGGAATTCTGCATGATGCATGAATAGCAGCCTTCCAGCGTTTGAGAGGCTGCCACAAAGAGGAAGGGTCAGCTTATTCTCCAAAGCACCTGAGGGCAGGACAAGAAGCAAGGGGTGGAAACTAACCAAGGAGAGAAGCAACCTGGAACTAAGGAGGAATTTCTTGACAGTGAGGACAATTAACCAGTGGAACAACTTGCCTCCAGAAGTTGTGGGTCCTCCATCACTGGAGGTTTTCAAGAAGAGACTAGACAGTGACTTGCCTGAAATGGTATAGGGTCTCCTGCTTTAGCAGGGGGTTGGACTAGAAGACCTCCAAGGTCCCTTCCAGCTGTATTCTGATCCTGAGATTCTGAGACACCTGGAGCAGCTGGAGCAGCTAGCAATGCTCTGCCCATAACACCTGAATGTAGGACAAGAAACTAATCAAGGAGAGAAGCAACTTAGAACTAAGGAGAAATTTCCTGACAGTGAGAACAATGAACCAGTGGAACAGCTTGCCACCAGAAGTTGTAAATTCTCCAACACTGGAAGTTCTTAAGAAGAGGTTGGACAACCATTTGTCTGAAGTGGTGTAGGGTGTCCTGCCTAAGCAGGGGGTTGGGCTAGAAGACCTCCAAGGTCCCTTCCAACTCTGTTATTCTATTCTAAGATAGAAACTAATCAAGGAGAGAAGCAACCTTGAAATTAAGGAGAATCTTCCTAAAAGGGAGGACAATTAACCAGTGGAACAGCTTGCCACCAGAAGTTATGGGTGCTTCATCCCTGGAGGTTTTTAAGAAGAGACCACTAGATAGCCACTTATCTGAAATGGTATAAGGTCTTCTGCTTGAGCAGGGGGTTGGACTAGAAGACCTCTGAGGTCTCTTCCAGCTCTGTTCTGAATTGAATTAATACTTGACTTAAAACCACTTCTTTAGCAACTGTTCAAAGTTACAATGGCACTGACTTACAATTGGTCCTCGCACTTACGACTATGAATGACCATTGCAGCATTCATGCCATGCCACACATGAGGCACTTGGCAATGGGCACATGTTCAGATGGTTGCTGCAGCATCCTGGAGTCACGTGACCATCGTTTGCGACCTTCCCAGCTGGATTCCAATAAGCATACTCAATGGGGGAAGCCAGATTCAGTTAACGACCACGTGTTTCACTTAACGACTGAGATCATGTGATCCTGGGATGCTTCAACTGCCATAAATACGTGCTTTTTTTCCCCCCAAAACGCCTGGATTTTCCTCATGTGAGTGTCGGGATGGTACAATAGTTGTGAGTGCAAGGACACTCACCTAACAAATGTCTCACTTAACAACAGAAATGTCAGGCTCAATTGTGGTCATAAGTCAAGGGCTCCCTGCATTTATGAAAAGTGTCCCAGAAAGTGATTCAAGAGATAACTGGAGAATGAATAACACGTACATTTCCCCTTTAAAATGATTTTGGAAAAAAACCTTTGTGATTAATAAGTTAATAGTTCCGGGAGTGATTTATAGCAAGAAATGGCAAAGTTTATTAAAAAAAATCTACAATGTGGCAATACTCCATGGTTTAGATTAATTTAGCTAAACAACAGATTGCAAATTATTGATTAGTTATCGGAGTAACATTTGTGCGAAAAAGAATATAGGGAGATTGTTAGCGGTTGTGCTGTAAGCTAATGTACGTGTAAGGGTGATTAAAAATGAGTGTTTATTTTAATTTGTTATTATTTCTACTTACACTCGTGTTCCTCCTCATGGGGCTAACAAGTGGCTATTGATAAGAACACAGAATAACAGACTTGGAAGGAACCTCGCAGGTCATCTAGTCCAATCCCCCACCCAAGCAGGAGACCCTTCACCATTTCTGACAGATGGCAGCCCAGGCTCTTCTTGAAAGCCTCCAGTGATGAAGCTCCCACTACTTCTGAAGGCAACTTCTGTTCCATGGGTTGATGGTTCTCAACTGTCAGAAAATATCTCCTTATTTCCAGGTTGAACCTCTCCTTAATCAGTTTCCTTCCATTGTTCCTTGTCTGGCCTTCAGGTGCTTTGGAGAATAGCTTGACCCCTTCCTCTCTGGGGCAACCCCTGAGATATTGGAAGGCTGCTCTCATGTCTGCCCTGGTCTTCCTCTTCACTAGACTAGCCAGGCCCAGTTCCTGCAACCGTCCTTCATATGTTTTAGTCTCCAGTCTAGTGTCCAGTCTCTTCTTGAAAGCCTCCAGGGATGAAGCTCCCACAACTTCCGAAGGCAACTTCTCTTCCATGGGTTGATTGTTCTCACTGTCAGGAAATTCCTCCTTATTTCCAGATTGAATCTCTCCTTGTCCAGTTTCCATCCATTGTTCCTTGTCTGGCCTTTGGGTGCTTTGGAGAATAGCTTGACCCCCTTCCTCTCTGGGGCAACCCCTGAGATATTGGAAGGCTGCTCTCATGTCTGCCCTGGTCTTCCTCTTCACTAGACTAGCCATGCCCAGTTCCTGCAAACGTCCTTCATATGTTTTAGCCTCCAGTCCCCTAATCATCCTAGTTGCTCTTCTCTGCATTTTTTCTAGAGTCTCAACATCTTTTTTATTGTGTCCAGTCTCTTCTTGAAAGCCTCCAGTGATGAAGCTCCCACAACTTCCGAAGGCAACTTCTGTTCCATGGGTTGATGGTTCTCCCTGTCAGGAAATTTCTCCTTATTTCCAGGTTGAATCTCTCCTGGTTCAATTTCCATCTGTTATTCCTTGTCTGGATTTCAGGTGCTTTGGAAAATAGCTTGACCCCCTTCCTCCTTTCTGTGGGAGCCCTTCAAATATTGGGACACTGCTATCATGTCACCCTGGTCCTTCTTTTCACTAACTTAACATGCCATTTAATTTACAAAAGTGTAAACTGATGCACATTGGGGCAAATAACTTACATTCATACACACATTGTAATGTGTACCACTACTCACAAATGCAGGTAGTCCTTGACTTACAAGTCACAAACGTTCATTTACTGACCGTTTCAAGTTACAACGGCACTGAAAAAAATGACTTGTAACAATTTTTCACACGTCTAACCGTTGCAGCATCCTCATGGTCACATGATCAAAATTAAGACGCTTGGCAACTGGCATGTACTTCTGACTGCTGCAGTGTGATCTGCACATGACCCCCTTTTGCGACCTTCTGACAACCAAAGTCAATGGGGAAGCCAGATTCACTTAACAACCGTGTTAGTAACTTCACAGTGAAACTGATGAAGGAGAGAACTAAGGAGAAATTTCCTGACAGTGAGACCAATTAATCAGTGGAACAGCTTGCCACCAGAAGTTGTGAACACTGGAAGTTTTAAAGAAAAGATTGGACAACCATTTGTTTGAAATGGGGTGGGGTTTCCTGCCTGGGCAGGGGGTTAGACTAGAAGACCTCCAAGGTCCCTTCCAACTCTGTTATTCTGTTACTTATCAACTGTTGGCATGAAAGGTTGTCAAACTCACTTAACACCTGCCTCATTTAGCCCTGGAAATTTTGGGCACAATTGTGGTTGTAACTTGAGGAATATCTGTATAAAGAAAAGTGACTTTTATGGTTAAAAAAACTGGTTGTGTAGTATGCACACTAAAAAAAAGTGTATCACAATTTATTCATAAGCGCAAAACCACGAGCTTTTCTTTTAAATTTAGAAGAAGTTCTTTTAACTTTTGGAAACCAGGTTGAACTGAAAAACTCACGCTAATAAAAGGCAAACTCATGATGAATACAAAATTTGTCGATTGTCATTCTTTGCTCTGAATGTGTGCAAATTTGAGGGTGAATAAGCTGATCTCATACTTTCTGAAGAATATGAAAATTATTCCCCTTGCGGGAGAAGAGATTGGGGAGGGAGCCCAATGCCAAGGTTGAGTCTTACCTCATATCATTAAAAAATAAATTGCAGGAGCCCTGGAACATAAAGTACAGATCAATCTTATTTTTTAACACTAGAAATAACCTAATGAATTCCAAGATTGATTCGGAATATGGCTTTCTTGGTAAGGACCCAGTGGGAATTGATTGCAAAATTGATGCCTTAGAGCTGATAAGATAAATTTAGAACAAATCTTACCGCTAACTACTCCTTTTTATACTCATAAAATAATAAGACTGATTCCAATCAAAACGTCGACTTAAAGAAAAAAGGAAGACAAGAAAATAGCAACAAGGCTTAACTTGGGAGCCTATCTCAACTCACGTTCTCCACCGGGGGAAAAAATAGGCACATATTTGCAAGTTATGAAGACAATAATTTCAAATCTGATGAACACGGCAGGAAGAAAGGAATGTGACTTTCCTTCTTTGATTATGATTCAAGAATAGTTGCAAACAGGAATTCGATTTGTAGTCCAGTCTTTCCCAAATCAGTACCTTCCAAGCCCAACCATGTTTGACTACAACACCCAGAATGTCCCCTCTCAGTCTTTGGCAGGCTGTCTGAAGAAGCAATGGATGGAAACTAATCGAGGAGAGGTCCAACTTAGAACTAAGGAGAAATTTCCTGACAGTGAGGACGATTAATCAGTGGAACAAAGCTGTGGGTGCTTCATCCCTAGAAGTTTTTAAGAAGAGATTGGACAACCATTTGCCTGAAATGGAACAAGGTCTCCTGCCTGGGCAGGGGGCTGGACTAGAAGACCTCTGAGGTTCCTTCTAACTTTGTTATTCCATTACTCTGCTAATTAATCAGTGGAACAGCTTGCCTCCAGAAGTTGTAGGTGCTCTATCACTGGAGGCTTTTAGGAAGAGACTGGACTCTCCAGAATAATATAGGGCAGTGATGGTTAACCTTTTTGGTGCCAAGTGCCCAAAGCATGCACACGTGCATGCGAATGCACATCCACGTGCCCGAACCCCCAAAATGCAATGCAAGCAACCCGCATCCATGCGCCCCACCCCTATGCATGCACACACTTCCCCACACATGCAACCTGTCCTCCCCTATGCATGCGTCCCGGGGGCCCCGCAGCCTGCTTTGGCTTCCAGGTTGGTGCAGGAGGCCTTCGAGGCCCAAAACAGGGCACAGGGGGCATGCATGCATGAATCCCCAAAATGCAATGCACGTGTGCAGCTGGGCTGGGGCAATGGCTGGCGTGCCCATAGAGAGGGCTCTGTGTGCCACCTGTGGCACATGTGCCATAGGTTCACCATCACAGGTATAGGGTCTCCTGCATGGAAAGGGGGTTGGTCTAGAAGGCCTCCAAAGTCCCTTTCAGTTTGGTTATTCTGTCAAAATTCAGGGAGCCATCATCAAACTATATCTAGTGAACACACCATTAGGAAAGCTTGCAATAGTGGGATTCATTCATTCATTCATTCATTCATTCATTCATTCATTCATTCATTCATCCATCCATCCATCCATCCATCCATCCATCCATCCATCCATTCTGTCAACTTGCAAAACTTTCAAGTTGCCATGAGCAGGAGGGAGGGAGGACTGATAGAGCTGATTGATTTCCCTAACTGAAGTGCATTCCATACATTCTTCCTGACCGCAATCAGAAGGAGGGTGTTGGATTTCACAGCCAGCCAAAGTGGTTAATTGGAGAATGTGATTTATGACATGGCCAGAGAGGAGGGGAGAGACAGGGTCATAGGGGAACGTAAATCTACGTGGGATTAGTTCTAACTGCATCCGAATATTGCCGAAATGGTGCTCCTAATAAATGACTGTATTTCTTTTGAAGTTCGGCTCATGGCTCATGAATTAATTAGGGCATCTTTCGGAAACTTCACACATTCATACTGTGACCATTCTACAAATGTGTGGAAATTCTACAAATGTGTACAAATGCGTGGACTCTTTTTAAAAAAAATATTTTTATTAAACATTTTTAACATTAAAAAACAAGGCATTAAAAAACAATTTTTCACTCATTGCAGCATTTCCATATTGGTATCAATATCATCCATAACATTCATTTTTACATAAGTTCTATTTCTATGGTTCACTATCCTATATTATACAGTCATTTGAATTATAGTAATATTTACACGTAACTATGATACAATCGTATTATCATCAATATTTATATAGTTCTTATACAGTAATTTTCCTCCTATTCTCTAGCCATATATACCATCTATTCCAAACTTGGCAGTACTCCGTTTCTTCTCTCTCTTTCAATTCCATCGTCAACCTATCCATCTCTGCACACTCATATACTTTTCTTATTATCATTGCCTCTGAAGGGTGGGAGACTCTTTATGGACTTGGGCAGCCTTAACCAATTCTGGAGAAATAAATGAGTGTGTATACATGTTTGTGTGAGTTTTTGTATGTGTGTGTGTGTGTCCATCTGTCTGTCTTTAAGGGTGCTAAATCAAGCCCATCTTTAGAGGTCTTCTTCAGCATCTACAGTCAATCAGTGTTTCTCAAACCTGGACATTTTAACTCCCAGATTTTTTTTTTTTTAATTTGATTTATATGCCATCCTTCTCCGGAGACTCAGGGCAGCTTACAATGTGTTAAGCAATAGCCTTCATTCTTTTTTTTTTATTATTTTTTTTTATTTATTTTTTAATTTGATTTATATGCCGCCCTTCTCCGAAGACTCAGGGCAGCTTACAATGTGCTCAGCAATAGCCTTCATCCTTTTGTATATTTATACAAAATCAGCTTATTGCCCCCACAATCTGGGTCCTCATTTCACCTACCTTTGAAAGGATGGAAGGCTGAGTCAACCTTGAGCCTGGTGGGATTTGAACATGCAGTAATTGCAAGCAGCAGATGTTAATAACAGTGCATTAGTCCTCTGTGCTACCAAGGCTCTTTGATTTTACCAAGGCTCTTTGATTTACCAAGGCTACCAAGATTTCTCCAATCAGCATGTTAATCCCTGCTTATCTGGGGGTTGATTGGTGGCAAGGAGGTTTTTCAGTCTCTCACTCCCTTCTACCATCAATGAGGTGACCTAGTCGTGTCATGAAACATCTACAAGAAAACCACCAAGTTCAGAGAGCACCAAGGACCCCACATTCCTCCTCCTCCTCCTCCTCTTCCTCCTCTTCTTCCTCCTCTCCATAAACTACACTGATGACCTCACCTTTGGGCCATGAAACGTCTGCAAGAAAACCACCAAGATCAGGGAGCAGTAAGGATCCCACATTCCTCCTCCTCCCTGCAAGCCCTCCTCCCTTCTAACACTGATGATGTTCCCTAGTTGGGCCATGAAACGTCTGCAAGAAAACCACCCAGCTCAGAGGGCATCGAGGACCCCACGGTTCAACCCCGAGCTCCCAATATCCTCTCCTACAAAGGCCGTGCTCCACAGGGAGGAGGAGACAGGAGTATCTCCAAGGTCCAAGGAATGGAAAAGACAAGAGTCAGAAATTGGCAGGGGTCCAAACCGAAGCCTTTCCTTCTGCTCATCATTGAGAAGAAAACTCCAGAGAGACACCCGAGTGCTTCTAACTCCGGGCTTCTTCTGAGAAGGAAGGAAATCTGGGCCAACCTTGTTAATTCATTTACTTTTAATTTGCTCTTTGTACCTTTGCAAGAAGGAAGCAAGACAAATATAATGAGCATAGATTTTATGTAAGATTTTTTTTTACAAAGCTGAAAGAGATGAAAAAGAACTAAGCCTCTCCGACTGTTATGATTGGCTGGGTTTGTATGTGGCGATTTAATGAAGCTGAATTAAATGCAATCAAACGGTCCCAAGTTATGTTCACCAAAGTTCTAAAAAGGAAATTGCAGATCCAAATTCACATAACTGATGAGAATCGTTCAACTATACTGATACAACCTACTTAGCCGGCTCAGTTAAGGATCTCATGGCAACAAATGTGCAACGGGCTAAATTTAGCATCAGCGATAAACTAGATTAGTTGTTTTGTGGGTCTACTATATTGCATGCATCCATCCTGGTCATGCAGTTTGATTCTGGGGTTCCTAATGAGTTGAAACATCAATTTAAAGGAGAATCTATTAAAGACAGCAGGTAGAACATCGGAGAAAAAGCTATAAGGTAGGATAAATAGAAGCAGTTTGGTGTAGCCGTTAAGGTGCTGGCCTAGGAACCAGGAGACAGTGAATTCTAGTCCTGCCTTAGGCATGAAAGCCGGCTGGGTGATTTTGGACCAATCACCAGGAGACGGTGAGTTAGGGTTAAGGTTAGGTGAAGAGCCAATTAATCTGATTCATTGCTAACTATGTCTATGCACAGGAATCTGTTTAACTAACAGTGGGTACCTGCTAAGAGTTAGATCCTAGTCCATGGAATTCAAGGGAGGATAGGACTTAGTTTGCTTGTGGCTACGTAGGGATTCTAGGCTGATCCCTCTTTTGATTCTGCCCTGAAGGTTCTGCCAATCCTTCTCCTACAGATGGAGAGAGGGGGGGTGGGTGGGTAGGTGGATACATGAACTGAGATAATTGATGGATGCATCAACGATAGTAGATAGATAGATAGATAGATAGATAGATAGATAGATAGATAGATAGATGATAGGTAGGTAGATAGACAGATGAGATAGACAGATAAGATGGATGAATGGATGGATGGATGGATGGATGGATGGATGGATGGATGGGTGGATGGGTGGGTGGGTGGATGAGTGGATGGGAGGATGGGCAGGCAGGCAGGTAGGCAGGCAGACAGATAGATGAGATAAGGATGGATGGATGGATGGATGGGTGGATGGATGGATGGGCAGGCGGATGGGAGGATAGGCAGGCAGGCAGACAGGCAGAGACAAATAAAAGAGATGGATGGATGGATAGATAGATAGATAGATAGATAGATAGATAGATAGATAGATTATAGAGTTGGTCAGAGGGGTGAGTGGGTGGATGAATGGTATCAGGCCCAAAAGACCAGGTCTACACCTGAAGGTCCAATTAATCCGATTTATTACTAATCATTCCTATGCACAGGAATCTTCTCAACTAAGAGTTGGCAGCTGCTAGGATGTTATCTAGGAGTTAGATAAGGGAATTCAAGGGGGTTGGATTTAGTCCTCTTGTGACTACGTAGGGATTCTAGGAGAATCCCTCTTTTCACTCCACTTCCAAGTTCTGTCACTCCTTCTCCTACAGATGGTTAGATAGATTGGATGGATGGATGGATGAATGGATGGATGGATGGGCAGATGAACGGACGGACGGACAGACAGACAGACAGATGGGATAGATGAGATAGATGGATGATGGATAGATAGATGAAAGGTAAATGATAGATAGATAGATAGATAGATAGATAGATAGATAGATAGATAGATGGAGAGGGGGGATAAAGACCAGGCTCATATGTTAATGTCGATTTAAACTGATTTATTGCTAAAAACCTATGCACAGGATCTTCTCAACTAATGGGCAGCACCTGCTTTGTGTGAGATAAGGCTCAATGGCAATCAAAGGATATTGGACTTAATCCGCTTGTGGTTACATAGAGATTCTAGGCAAGTCCCTCTTTTCACTCCACCTCCAGGTTCTGCCACTGCTTTTCCTACGCATTTGATGAATTCAGTCATGCAACAAGTTAAACTGCTTTTCTCAGCAGAAAGGTAACGAATAATAAGTGGCCACCATCCAAAGGAGAAATCATTCCTCTTCTGCTCCTAGTAGAGCCTCCACAAAGGATGCAACTGCCATACTACGTCTTGGACTCACTTTGGATTCAGGCCATACGGATCATGGTAGCAAATGGACCCCATAATGAATCAAGTCTATTTTTCTTTCTCTCCAAGTCTCAGTTTTATAAATCTCCCCTTTTTTTCTCGGTGTTTTCCTTTTTACAAAATTAAACTGAAGTCAAAGGAGAAGGTGTTTCTTTAAAGTTAAATGTGTAGGTAATTTAATGCATGTTTCCTTGATTCCCGGTTTTGCCTATGAGACACTTTTTGCAAAGACTTTGTCCTAATGTAATAAATTTTGGAGCTTTATTTTCACGAACGTAGATCTTTTCATACCCTTTCCCGCCACATAGATTCTTATTTAAATCACAAAATTTGGACCACTGCCAGTTCTCAAGTGATAACTCTTTTTCAGCCTGTGTCCTGGTACAAAAATTCAAAATTAGATCGTTCGCATTCAGAGACAAGCTAAGCACACACTTCCTTCCCGTCTTTAACAATAACAGATGAGTTTTAAATAGCAGGAGAGGCATACTGCGCATGGCAGCATTTTCTCGAGAACTTAAAAGAAGATTAAATCCTTGTGTTTAGGCAGGTCCCTAACTCTCATGGGTTTGTTCACGGCAACGTACATAACTTAGTTATCAAATTAAGCCATCTTCTGGCTTCACAGAATAAATAGAATGGTAAACTAAGCAAAGGAGCTGGCTTCCCACAATAAGCAACCGAAGCTGAATGGATCAAGAGAATGCAGCTGCTAGGATTTTGATTTGGTTAAGTCAAGGGGTTGGACTAGAAGACCTCCAAGGTCCCGTCCAATTCTGTTCAAGGGTGAAATGCTACCGGTTCGGACCGGTTCAACCGAACCGGGAGTGGCGGCGGTGGGTGGTTCGGAGAACCGGTAGCGGCAGCAGCACAAGGGCTCCGCCCACCCACCGGGTCATTGTTACTTCCTGGTTTTAACCAGGAAGTAACCTGTTTTTTACCCTCTGCGCATGCTCAGGAGGGTTTGCGCATGCGCAGAGGGTCCAAGCGCCCATGTGACATGCGCGTGCACTTCCGAACTGGTAGGGAAGGTAAGTAGATTTCACCCCTGATTCTGTTATTCTGAGGGGTTACAATAGAAGAGTCATAGAATCATACAGCTGGTCTTTTAGTCCAAGCCCCTTCCCAAGGCAGGAGAATAAAATAGAATAGAATAGAATAGAATAGAATAGAATAGAATAGAATAGAATAGAATAGAATAGAATAGAATAGAATAGAATAGAATAGAATAGAATAGAATGGGGTGGGATGGGATGGGATGGGATGGGATGGGATGGGATGGGATGGGATGGACTGGAATGGAATGGAATGGAATGGAATGGAATGGAATGGAATAGAATAGAATAGAATAGAATAGAATAGAATAGAATAGAATAGAATAGAATAGAATAGAATAGAATAGAATAGAACTATGGAATACAATTATGGAATAGAATGGAGTGGAATGGAATGGAGTGGAGTGGAGTGGAAGGGAAGGGAAGAGAAGGGAATAGAAATATGGAATAGAGTAGAGTAGAGTAGAGTAGAGTAGAGTAGAGTAGAGTAGAGTAGAATAGAACGGAATGGAATGGAATGGAACGGAATAGAATTATGGAATAGAATTATGGAATAGAATGGAGTGGAGTGGAGTGGAAGGGAAGGGAAGAGAATGGAATAGAAATATGGAATAGAGTAGAGTAGAGTAGAGTAGAGTAGAGTAGAGTAGAGTAGAGTAGAATAGAACGGAACGGAATGGAATGGAACGGAATAGAATTATGGAATAGAATGGAATGGAATGGAGTGGAGTGGAGTGGAGTGGAAGGGAAGGGAAGGGAATAGAAATATGGAGTAGAGTAGAATAGAATAGAATAGAATAGAATAGAATAGAATAGAATAGAATAGAATAGAATAGAATAGAATAGAATAGAATAGAAAATATGGAATGGAATGGAATGGAATGGAATGGAACGGAACGGAACGGAACAGAACAGAACAGAACAGAACAGAACAGAACAGAACAGAACAAGAATGGAGTGGAGTGGAGTGGAGTGGAGTGGAGTGGAAGGGAAGGGAAGGGAAGGGAAGAGAAGAGAAGAGAAGAGAAGAGAAGAGAAGAGAAGAGAAGAGAAGAGAAGAGAAGAGAAGAGAAGAGAAGAGAAGAGAAGAGAAGAGTTGGAAGGGACCTTGGAGGTCTCTAGTCCAGCCCCTGCTCAGGCAGGAAAACGTTATACCATCCTGGACAAATGATTGTCCCATTTTTTCTTGAAGACCTACAGTGACAGAGCACCCACCACTCCACCTTTGGAAGACCTCCAAAGTCCCTTCCCACCCGATTATTCTGGGTTTTTTGTTGTTGTTTAGTCCTTCCCATTGTCAGCCCTTTTTTTTGCTTTGCATGCACAGCAGAGAAGAACAGACTGAGCTGGGCGTCCAGGCCCACAACCTTCTCCCGAAGGAGACATTCTCAGCCTCTTCCTTCTCCTGGCATTCATTTCCCATCTAAGGAGCCGGCTGGTTTTCTTGGCTCGAGCGCCTGACCTCCCTGCACCATTCAAAAGACGGAATCAGTGGAGTGAAATGGGGCTGGAGATTTGCTCCTCATTCATTTGCATATAAATCTGAAAAGCCTCTTGTACTCCCCACGTTCCTCCTTTCCTTTTATTATTGCTTCTCTTTTCTTTTCCTTTCAGCCTCCTCGTGCAATTCAATATTAAGGATGACCTTATTGGCCACCGGGAAGTTTGGCCCCATTGCACCCAATTTAATTTTGTAGTTTGTAAAAACTACAGAATCCCAGAGTTGGAAAGGAACCTTGAGGTCATCCATCCAGCACGTGTTGCAAGAATGCACATGAAAGCCTCATATTTTTTTTCCGCCCCAGAATGTCACTTGCTTATAATTCATAATTCTAATATGGACTTAATTTTTTTGCAAGGCGTTTTGGAGGTTTTGCAATGGAGCTGTTGTTTTATTTTTTCCCCAACTCCTGGAAAGGTTATGATCCAACTAGTAAAGAAAAGAAGAGAATTTTCAAGTCCACCATCATGTGAAGGACCAGGGGAGACAGGATAGCATCTTCCAATACTTGAAGGGCTGCCAAAGAGAGGAGGGGGGTCAACCTCTTCTCCAAAGCACCCGAAGGCCAGACAAGGAATAATGGATGGAAGCTGATCAAGGAGAGATTCAACCTAGAAACAAGGAGACATGTTCTGACCAGGAAAAAAATCAACCCATGGAACAGAAGTTGCCTTCAGAAGTTGTGGGAGCTTCATCACTGGAAGCTTTCAAGGTGTTGTGGCCCCACCCTCTGAGCCTGTCCCATCGGAGGAAGAAAGCTCCGAGCATGAGGAAGAGGAGTCAGCCAGGCCTCCCTCTCCAGGCCCCTCCCCTCTGGCATTTTCTCAGGTGCCGGCCGAGGGAGAGGAGATTAGCAGGGAGACAGGTGGCTCGTCTCAGAGTGACGAAGAAACATCATTCCTGGACGCACGGCTCCGAAGGCATGATAAACGATTGCAGCATCTTAGGAGGCGTGCTAGGGATTAGAACTGAGTCACTGGACCACACCCCAGAGACTATATAATAGAGGGTAGTGGTCAGTGATCCTTGTGACGAACAAAAGTAAACCTTGGATAGTCACTAAAGCCTTGTCCGGAACTGCGGAGAGAAATATTATTTCTGCTTGGACTTTTTTGTACGTTAAGTATCTTATCTTTCTGTTTGTGAAAATAAAGGCATTTGGCAGACGGTGTGTCTATCGCTGCCAAGTTGGAGATAAGACCTGGGTGCGTTCCAAAGTGTTTCCTTAACCCTCGGCTGGCTGTGTTTGTGTGTGTGTGGGTACGGGGACAGATCACAAGGAGAGACTGGACTGCCATCTGTCAGAAATGGTGTACGGCCGTGATGGCGAACCTATGGCACACAGAGCCCTCTCTGCAGGCACACGAGCCGTCGGCCAGCTCAGGTCCACCCCGCACGCACATACACCTCCCACTGGCCAGCTGATTTTCAGGCCTCTGAGGGGGGCGAGGTGCATGCAGGAGATGCGTGCGCATGCCCGGGGGGGGGGGTTGCACACATGCCTGGGGGGCGGAGGAGCACTGGGGGTGCAGCAAACCCCCCCTCCCCCACAGCCCAGTTTGGACTGCCTTCCTGCAGCCTTGCTCTGACCACATTGGCTGAAAATCAGGGCTGCCCGTCACTTCTGTTTTTAAAACAGGAAACAGGAAAACCTGCAGAGTGTGGTGAGAAAATCAAGACGGTAGCAGCAATGGCCCAATGATGCTTTTGACTGCCGCCTGTGGAACAGTCCTGCCGAAAAACTCTTAGGATGGGTAGCAGATTTAGAAAAGTACTGTGTCAGTGTTTCAACGCTGGCATAGAGAGCAGGGGAGAGCGAGAGATAAACTCTGAAACTTTTGACTGCTAAATCCCTTTGAAGTTGGGTTGTCGTGGAAATGAGGGGAGGCGGCACATTCCTGGGAAATGACGAGAAAAGAAGTCTGAAGAATGACTTGGAAGATAGCCAATGAGAAGCAGAGATTTGGGGATTGGAAAGGGAGGGATTGGGGGCAAAATGTCAGTCTTGTCCGCGTGGAGTCATGATCCGGTGGCTGTGCTCAATTAAAGAAAGATTTCCTTAAAGATTGGCAGTTTGGAAATTCATTTAATTTTGAGATAGCATCGCAGTCTGACATACTGCATGGTTGGAAAAGCAAAGGTTACCCCCAAATCCTGAGGTAAAACATAGCCCTGTATCCTGTACCCCCTTTGCATAATCACTCTACCACTAACGGCACCCCAAAAGAACATCAAGTGGCCAGCAAGCTATTAGCCAATGTCTGGAGGAGGCTTTAATGCTGGGAAAGATGAAGTTGGAGGGCAGCAGTGGAGATGGGTCCACTGTTGAAAGACCTGAAGGATCAGGTTGGGGACAGATCTCCTGGAAATAAATCTATCTATGTTGTTGTTAAGAGTCAAACATGACTTGATGCTGTTGTCAGCTAAAGCCTCTGTTACGGGGGGCCGTATGTCAGCTAGCCTGCTGCTTGTTGCTATAGAAAAGTGGGGAGGGATCAGTGGAGAATTTTTCACTGCAGCTTTGCAACTACGGCCTGAAACTGTGTCACCCCTTCACACTGCACTTAACGCTCCTCCTGCACCCACTCTAATTGAAGGAGAGCAGCATTTTGAAGGTAAAGAAATTCTAGACTCCAGGAAACATAGAGAGAAGGTCCAATACCTCATTGCCTGGAAACATTTTCCCCCTGCACAGTCTGAACGGGTGGCTGCTAAACATGTTTGAGCACCTAAACTCCCCCAGAGTTTTTATAGAAAATACCCCAACAAACCCTGAAGAAATTGCTGTTCTTGGTGTGACGTATTGCGTGGTTTATAAATTTTCTCTGTGTAGCTAAAGCCTCTTTTATGGGGGGGCCGTATGTCAGCTAGCGTGCTACTTGTTGCCATAGAAAAGGGGGGAGGGATCAATGGAGAATGGCAGCCCTGACAGCTATAGAGTCAATCAATCAACATGAAGATCCAGTTCTCTGGAGAAGTTGATAATGCTGGAAAAGGTGGAAGGACAGAGATGAAGAGGAAGATCATGGACGGAGTCAATTGGAATGGTGATGGGTTGACTATTGGTAGACCTGAAGACCAGGTTAGGGACAGATCATCCTGGGAAAAAAATCTATGTTCTTGCCAAGAGTCAACAATGATTTGATGGCATGTAGTCAATCAATCAACATGAAAACCCAGCTCTCTGAAGAAGTTGATATTGCAGGGAAAGATGGAAAGAAAGAGAAGAAAAGGAGGCCCAGCAGACAGGGAATGGGTTTTGGGCAGGGGGTTGGACCAGATTACCTCCAAGGTCCCTTCTAGCCCTGTGATTCTATGATTCTATGACTCAGTTGGAGTGGTGATGGGTCCACTATTGGAAGACACAAAGACCAGGTTGGGGACAGATCATCCTGGGAAAAAAAATCTATGTTGTTAAGAGTCAACAATGACTTGATGGCATGTAGTCAATCAATTAATATGAAGGCTTGACTCTCTGGAGAAGTTGATAATGCTGGGAAAGGTGGAAGGAAAGAGAAAAAGAGAAGGACCAGGATAGGTCTTCGGCAGTGGGTTGGACTAGAAGACTTCCAAGATCCCTTCCAGCTCTAGGATTCTATGACTTGTTGATGATGGGTCCATTGTAGGAAGACCTGAAGGATCAATTTGAGGGCAGGTCATCCTGAAAATAATGCATGTTGTTAAGACTCAACAATGACTTGATGGCGTATAGTCAATCAACATGAAGACCCGTCTCTCTGGAAAAGTTGATGATGCTGGAAAAGGTAGAAGAAAAGAGAAGAAGGGAAGGACCAACAGCAAGGGTAATGGGCTTGCAGGGGGTCATGGGGGCACCTTTGTAGAACCTGAGACCCTTTGCATCATCACTCCATCCCTAATGGTACCCAAAAGAAAACTAAATGGCCAGAAAAGTATTATCTAAACTTGCTTTCCAAATTGCCTCAATTATCCAATGCGTTCCTTTTAGAGCCTGGAAATTCATCTCTTCTACCTTGGCCTTTCTCCTTGGGGGGGTGGTGGTTCATTCAAGACCCCCGTTTCCCTGCACCCTGGCTCTCCCCCACCCCTCCCATCCAGCCCTCTGAAGCTGGGGCCAGTTCTCCACCTGCACCTTAAACGGTAATCATCAAATTGTTCAAAGCATAATTATGGCTTGGTAGGAAACTGGCAGTAACTTGTACTTTTATTGCCTTTTTGCGTTAAATATAATTGCCGTGTAAATTATATGGAAGAGAAGACCAGCCTGCAAATGATGGCAGAGAATACGTGCTGGGCAAGGGGGTGAGGGGGCTGGAGGAGAGAAAGGAGAGGCTGGTAGAAGGTGGGCTATGCCAGCTGGAGGCAGACAGAGCTAGAAAGAGAATCGTAGAATCATTGGGCTTGAAGGCACCTTGGAGATCTTCTGGTCCAACACCCTTCCCAAGCAGTAAACCTTATACCAGTGTTTCTCAACCTTGGTAGCTTGAAGATGGGTGGACTTCAATTCCCAGAATCCCCCAGCCAGCAGCGCTGGCTGGGGGATTCTGGGAGTTGAAGTCCACCCATCTTCAAGCTTCCAAGGTTGAGAAACACTGCCTTATACCATTCTGGAAAATGGCTGTCCAATCTCTTCTTAAAAACCTCCAGTGTTGGAGTACCCACAACTTCTGCAGACAAGTCGTTCCACTGATTAATTGTTCTCATGTCAAGAAATTTCTCCTTAATCCAACTTGGATCTATCATTAATGACCTTCCATCTGTTACTCCTTCTCCACCCTCAGGTGTTTTGGAGAATAGGTTGACCTTCCTCCTCTAGGGGAGGGCTCCCCAGGTGCTTGAAGACAGCTATCATGTCACCCCTAGTCCTTCTCTTCACTACCTGTCCATTTCACTCTATTTAAATTAGATTAATCACCTGTATGGATACGCTTGCTTTCCACATGTCTGACAATGTTCCCCTTTCTAGCACATGAAGCATTACAACGTTGGACTCAGCTCTCTGCAAACCCCCAGGGCCCACAGCCCAGACTGCAGGGGCTTTGCAACATCTGGGGGTCTCAGCTTGTACATCTGTTATAGCTCTAGAAGAATTATGAAGGACAAGTTTGAAGGGACGTTTCTGATTGTTTTTCCACCACCAGGAGATACCAGCTGTGGGAAGAAACCTCTGGTGAGTCAATTAATCATTGTCTCTTTTCTCATTCTTGGGAAAAAAAATACTAACAAGTGGAAGATGGAGAGGACAAGGAAGAGGAAGGGTGTTTTTTGAAAAAAACCTTCACAAAGTCCTCCAGGTGACAGAAGAGTGGAAGGACAAGAAGACCAGAGAGAGTTTGCTGTTATTCAGTTGAACTGAGTTTTATCCAACTTTTCATGACCCCATGAACCACTGTCATTCAAGATCTCCCAAATTTTACCGAGGGCTACAGATTAACAGAGTTGGAAGGAAGCTTGTAGGTCATCTAGTGCAACCCCCTACCCAAGCAGGAGACCCTACACCATTTTTGACAGATGGTAGTCCAGTCTCTTCTTGAAAGCCTCCACTGATGAAGTTCCCACAACTTCCGAAGGCAACTTCTGTTCTATGGGTTGATTGTTCTCACTGTCAGGAAATTTCTCCCGATTTCCAGGTTGAATCTCTCCTTGGTCAGTTTCCATCCATTATTCCTTGTCTGGCCTTCAGGTGCTTTGGAGAATAGCTTGACCCCCCTCCTCTCTGTGGCAGCCCCTCAAATATTTCAAGACTGCTACCATGTCTCCCCTGGTTTGCCCAAATTCATGTTCATTTTTTTTTTTTTATGACTCTATCTAACCATCTCGTCTTCTGCCCTCCTCTGTCCTTTTTGCCTTCCATCTTTCCCAACATTGGGGTCTTCTATAAGGAGTCATCTCTTCTCATTAGTTGGCCAAAGTATTTGAGCTTCAGGATCTGTCCTTCCAAAGGACACTCAGGATTGATTTCTTTTAGGATCGACTGATTTGATCTTGATCTGATGAATGCCTTGGACACCTCCCGTTTGGATTACTGCACTACATGGGCCTGCCCTTGAAGACCACTGGGCACAATTCAAAGTACTGGCCATTATCTTTAACACTGACATGGCAAAGGGTCAGGTTACTTGAAGGATCACTTTTCTCAAAGGACATCTACCTATCCTATCAGATCATATAGGGTGGGCACATTCTTGGCACATACATATGACCATGCGTAGATGTCCTTAGGAAAAGGACTGCCTTCTGGTGTGAGTTAAGAAGCTTGCCTTTTCCCTGGCAGCCCCTGCCCCATGGAAAACCCTTCCTCCTGAAGTCCAGCTGGCTCCACCTTCCTTGCCTTCCATAAAGCTTTGGAGACCAGGTTCTTTCTCCCAAGCACTTTTTTTTTTTTTTTTTAATTTGATTTATATGCCGCCCTTCTCCGAAGACTCAGGGCGGCTTACAATGTGCTCAGCAATAGCCTTTATGCTTTTGTATATTTATACAAAGTCAGCTTATTGCCCCCACAAACTGGGTCCTCATTTCACCTACCTTAGAAAGGATGGAAGGCTGAGTCAACCTTGAGCCTTTGGCGAGATTCGAACCCTGCAGAATTGCAGGCAGCTGGTCTTAATCAGCTTAATAACAGGGTGCCTTAAGCCCCTGTACTACCAAGGCTCTTTTAGATAAGATTGGATGGTGGCACATGAGAAGGTTGCTTTTGTGCCATGTCTTGGTTGTCTTGGTTTAGGTTTTATAGTTTTAATATAATTTTATATATCCCAAAGCTGCGTTTTCAAGAGGCAACTGGACTTTCTTTGTTTTTCCTTGAAGACGCTGCTTTTCATCCAAGAAGAAGCTGAGAACTTCTGAGAACTGAAGAAGCTTCTTGAATGAGAAGCTTTAAGAACTGCAGAACTTCAAGAAGTGAAGAACTGAAGAAGCTTCTTGGTTGAGAAGCTTCAAGAACTGAAGAACTTCAAGAATTGAAGAAGCTTCTTGGTTGAGAAGCTTCAAGAACTGAAGAACTTCAAGAATTGAAGAAGCTTCTTGGTTGAGAAGCTTCAAGAACTTAAGAATTTCAAGAACTAAAGAAGCTTCTTGGATGAGAAGCTTCAAGAACTGCAGAACTTCAAGAAGTAAAGAACTGAAGAAGCTTCTTGGTTAAGAAGCTTCAAGAACTGAAGAACTTCAAGAACTGAAGAAGCTTCTTGGATGAGAAGCTTCAAGAACTGAAGAACTTCAAGAACTGAAGAAGCTTCTTGGATGAGAGACGAAACATCTTCAAGCAAAACAAGAAAGTCCACTTGCCTCTTGAGAAAACACCTTTGGGACAACCATGACTTGGATAACCAAGGTCATTTATCTCCATAGACATAATTTTATAGGCTGTTTTAACTTTTAATTGAGGGGCACCAAGTTATTTCCGCGCTGGCCTGAAGACATGGCTTTTTCAGCAAATTCCCTGACTGACTATGAGGCGTTTAACTTTAGGGATTTTAAATTCGGATTGGTTTTTAGTATTTTATTGTTGTGGTTTTTATTGTGTGAGCCGCCCCGAGTCCTACGGGAGAAGGGCAGCATATAAATTTTAATAATAAATAAATGAATAAATAAAATAAATAAATAAATTTGGAAGATGGGTGGCTACATCAATGTTTTAAAACAACAAGAAGTCCATGATGAAATCACCACACAAATGATCTCATATGTGCACTGATGACATCATTTCTGTCATGCGTGCAATGACGTCAGAAGGCCATCCTCAGGACTTCTTCTAAATGGCAACACTTAAACTGGCCAAGGACAGCCGGAGGTGCCTTATCCGTGATCTGCAGAAGGCTTACAACCCATGACATCATCCCCATGGTCACGTGATCAAAATTTGGACACTTGGCAACTGACGGTCGCAGTATCCTGGGGTCACGTGATTCCCTTTTGCGACCTTCTGACAAGCAAAGTCAAAAGGGGAAGCTGGACTCCCATAACAACAGTCTTGCTTAACAGTGGAAAATAGGGGCTCCATTGTGGCCATACGTTGAGGACTACCTGTACTCAAACTGCCCAAGGACAACTGGAAGTTCTGCAGAACTTCCATGCTCTGCAGAAGTTTCTCAAAAAAGGTCACAGGGATGGAATCCAGTTACAAACACGGAAACTCCCGAGGAAGATTTGTGGTTGTGGGTCTGAGTGAAGCTCAGAAGAAGGGAAACCCGAGAGGAGACCAGGAACTGGGGGGCTTATTTCTCTTTGGATCGTTTCCAAAAAGTGAATTTTTCCAGCTATGTGAGCGGGGTGTGTGTGTGTGTGTGTGTGTGTGTGTGTGTGTGTGTGTTTGACAATGACAACGAAAAGGGACTATGATTGATGCAGCATGCAATCAGCAATGCCAACCATATGTGACTCCTTAATGGAAATGATCGGTTGTAACCTTGCTAAAGGCTGAGCAAAGCACATTCTTGACTTGCTGAGCTACACCTTAATACAGAGAAACACATGGCGCATCGTTTGTGCATGGCTGGCTTTGCATGACCCTGTTCCCCCCTCCTCCCCCCCCACCCGCAAAATCCCTGTTGAGTCACCAGAGGGAATGCTTTTGTTACAGCTAAAAGACCCATTGACTGGGATAGGGGAAGGAAGGAAGGAAGGAAGGAAATGGAATGGAATGGAATGGAATGGAATGGAATGGAATGGAATGGAGGGAGGACAAGGGAGGGAGGGAGGGAGGGAGGGAGGGAGGGAGGGAGGAAGGAAGGAAGGAAGGAAGGAAGGAATGGGATGGAATAAGGGAGGAGAAAAAGGAAGGAAAGGAAGGGAGGAAGGAAGGAAGGAGGGAGGGAGTAAAGAAGGAAGGAAGGAAGGAAGGAAGGAGTGAAATGGATGGAGAGGGAGAAGAAACAGGAAGGGGAGGGAGGGAGAGAGGGAGGGAGGAAGAAAGGAGTGGAATGGGGAACGAGGAAGCGAGGGAAGTAGGGAGGGAGGAAGTGAGGACTAAGGAAAGAAGGAAGGAGTGGAATGGGTGGAGGGGGTGAAGAAAAAGGAAGGGGAGGGAGGGGGAGGGAGGAAGGAAAGAAGGAAGGAGTGAATGGATGGAGGGTGAGAAGAAAAAGGAAGGGGAGGGAGGGAGGAAGGAAGGAAGGAATGGAATGGATGGAGAGGGAGAAGAAACAGGAAGGGGAGGGAGGGAGAGAGGGAGGGAGGAAGAAAGGAGTGGAATAGGAAACGAAGAAGAGAGGGAAGTAGAGAGGGAGGAAGTGAGGATGAAAGAAAGAAGGAAGGAGTGGAATGGATGGAGGGGGTGAAGAAAAAGGAAGGGGAGGGAGGGGGAGGGAGGGAGGAAGGAAGGAAAGAAGGAAGGAAGGAGTGAATGGATGGAGGGCGAGAAGAAAAAGGAAGGGGAGGGAGGGGAGGGAGGGCTGGTTGTGTGCTTTGCACTCATAAGGCCTATCATTTCTAGACTGCAAAACACTAGATGCCCACTAGGTGGCCTCAGAGGAACAGAATAGTCTATATCTCTTTGCTGCCCTCTAGGGTCACAAGATGTTTTGCAGTCAAGATTTGGTAACCCCCAAAACAGCTCCAGAATGGAGCATCATCCGCTTTCGACAGCAACCATCTATTAGGACCATTGCATGATTGAAAGTGACAGGGAACGGTGTAAATTTTAATTGATTAATGGACTCAGTGCGCAAAAGATCATGCAAATTATTTATGCAGCAAAAAGCAAAGGCTAGGTTTTTCCATGATAAATGGGGTACTATAATTACCACGTTATTTTAAAAGTGCCTTTCGGTCTGGGAAAACAGGACCAGTTGGATTGCTCCATTGATTGATAGATTGGCACTGAGTTCAAGCCTTGGTGACTTCCAGGGTATAATGCTTGCAAACAATAAATAATAATGCACGAAGATATAAAGCTACATCCTTTGTAATAAGGAAGACAGTACATAGGCGATTATGTTAACATGTCCAGGTTCTCCTTTTTATCTGCCAGGCTCATTATCTCTATAGTAAAAAATACCAAAAAAAGAAAGAAGTTGAAAGATGTTTGGGTCACCTCAAATTCTGTCCGACCAGACAGAGGGTTTATGAGAAAAACTTCAGGATGGGATTCCTGAAAAGAAGAGAGAATGAAGTTGAGCCCTGCAACTTCATCCACTCCCATGAAGAATCAAATTACCATTAGCTGCTGGTCTCCTAGTCTCATGAAGGGTTTCATCTATCAGAAGATCAAATAAAGAGAGCAAACCCCATTCCCACTCTCTTCTAACACTGATGATGTTACCTAGTTTGGTAATTAAACATCTGCAAGAAAACAACCAAGCTCAAAGAGCACCCCACAATCCTCCTTCTGCTTCTCCTCCTCTTCCTCCTCCTCCCCCCCCCAACAAACCCCACTCCCTTCTAGCACTGATGATGTTATCTAGTTTGGTCATGAAATGTCTGCAAGAAAGCAACAAAGCTCAGAGACCACCAAGGACCCCCACAATACAATAGCAATAGCACTTAGACTTATATACCGCTTCACTGTGCTTCACAGCCCTCTCAGAATCAGCCTCTTGCCCCCAACCATCTGGGTCCTCATTTCACCAACCTCAGAAGGATGGAAGGCTGAGTCAACCTTGAGCCTGGTGAGATTCGAACTGTCGAATTGCAGACAGTTGGCAATAAGCAGAATTAGCCTGCAACACTGGATTCTAACCACTGTGCCACCACGGCACAATCCTCCTCCTCCTCCTCCTCCTCCTCCTCCTCCTCCTCCTCCTCCTCTCTTCTACCTCGCCTCCACAACCCCCATTCCCTTCTAGCACTGATGATGTTATTTAGTCAGGTAATGAAATGTTTGCAGGAAAAAAAACCTGAGCTCAAATAGCACTAAATACCCCATAGCACAAATTATGTATGTGACAGAACTGACAGGTACCAGTTTCTCCTAATCCATGTGGGGGTCAGCGGTCAACCTATTCTCCAAAGCACCTGAAGGCCAGAGAAGGAATAACGGATGGAAACTGACCAAGGAGAGATTCAACCTAGAAATAAGGAGGAATTTTCTGACAGTGAGAACCATCAACCGATGGAACAGACGTCGCCTTCGGAAGTTGTGGGGAGCTTCATCCCTGGAAGCTTTCAGGAAGAGACTGGACTGCCACTTGTTAGAAATGGTGTAGGGTCTCCTGCTTGAGCAGGGGGTTGGACTAGATGACCCACAAGGTCCCTTCCAACTCTGTTAATCTGTATCTGCATCTAAAGATGGTGCCAAGGGCCTCTAAACCTATAGCATCGTTGACTTAACACTGAAGACTCTGGGGATCCCATGTCATAGACCTTCACCTGCGTGCTGCAACCCACTGCATAGTAAGAGAAGTGCTGTGAAGAAAACCTCAAAGGAATTTCCGTTAGCAAAAGCCCCTTAGAATACTGAAAGGACTGAATGGGTTTAAAATAAAAGAACAACAATTTTAGAAAACAAAACCTTGGTTCCTCAAGGAAGACAGCAAAATGGCAAGACAACAGAGCTACCCAGCTCCTATTATTTATTTGGTTGGTATTTAAAGTTTGTGTGCGTGTGAAGGAAAGAATGAAGGACAAAACCAAATTCTAAAATGAATAGAAACACGGTGAGGAAATAACAACAGCCCTTAGACTTAAGTACCACTTCACGGTGCTTTTACAGCCCTCTCTAAGCAGTTTTCAGAGTCAGCCTATTTGCCCCCAACAATCTGGGTCCTCATTTTACCCACCTCAGAAGGATGGAAGGCTGAGTCAATCTTGAGCTGGTCAGGATCGAACTGGCAGTGGGCAGAGTTTGCCTGCAATACTGCATTTTAAACCCTGCGCCACCAGGACTCTTCCTTCCTTCCTTCCTTCCTTCCTTCCTTCCTTCCTTCCTTCCTTCCTTCCTCCCTCCCTCCCTCCCTCCCTCCCTCCCTCCCTCCCTTCCTTTTTCTCCCTTTCTTTCTTAGCACTTAGCAATAGCACTTATATACCGCTTCATAGTGCTTTTACATCCCTCTCTAAGCGGTTTACAGAATCATCCTCTTGCTCCCAATAATCTGGCTCCTCATTTTACCGATCTCGGAAGGATGGAAGGCTGAGTCAACTTTGAGCCTGGTGAGACTAAAATACCTATTTTCCTTGTATGAATTTAAATTCCCAGGGTCAGATTCCTGCATCCTAGACTACTGAAGGAAGTTGTAGATGGCTTGGCCAATTCTCGATGTGTGCAATCCCTTTATGAACAGAGAAGGGTAAATGTTCATACCATCCCAAAGGAGCATTTTCAAACTAAAGAATTACATAGTCAATACTAGGCAAATTCTACGACAGAATATAAAAGGTTCCATCTGTAAACCTCTTGGAAATAATCATCAGAAATCCACATGTTTCTTTGTTTTCCCAAGGAGAAATTTTGTCAGATTAATTTTTCGTCATTTTTGGTTCAGGCAACTCCTTTATAGATTATGGCAATGCTCTAGTTGTAATATATCTTGATTTCAGGGAAGCATTTAATAAAATACCCAACATGTGCTGATTAGCAAGGTTATTGTGCATGTTCTGGAAGGAAGAGATACATAGCTCGTTTTCTTGCATCTTCAGATATTCTAACTCTTCTGTGCGTGTGGAGAACCAATCTTCATTCTTAGAATCAAATATCCGATGAGACTTAAATTTCCAGATCCAGGATACAGGGGCACATCAGGAAAACACACACTTCATCAGAACATTCTCCTAATCTGAATGTATTATACAGAATTATTTACCATGCAAAGAAAAAAAAATACATCATCATGTTAAAATTGGTTTTAAAACATTAGGGGTGTTTTAAATTGTTTTGGGCCAAATTATTTAATGGGTTTTTTATATTGTCTTTTAAATTTTGTAGTTTGTGTGTTTTATCTCTCTGGCTGTTCACCTCCCTGAGTCCTTCAGGAGTAGGGCGGTATATAAATCTAATAAGTAAAATAAATAATAATAATAATAAATCATCATTTAGGAGCCTTGGTAGTACAGTGGTTTAATGCACCCTGTTATTAACACAGCTGCCTGCAATTTCTGCAGGTTCGAATCTCCCCAGGCTCAAGGTTGACTCAGCCTTCCATCCTTTCTAAGGTAGGTGAAATGAGGACCCAGTTTGTGGGGGCAATAAGCTGACTTTGTATAAATATACAAAAGTATGAAGGCTATTGCTTAACGCATTGTAAGCCGCCCTGAGTCTCCGGAGAAGGGCGGCATATAAATCAAATTAAAAAAAAAACATAATATGACACATAATAATAATAATAATAATAATAATAATAATAATAATAATAATAAATGAGGAGACAGTTGACCACCTGATCAGTGGGTGCAGCAAAATTTCACAAACTGACTACCTACAACGCCATGACCGTGTTGCTAAAATCATTCACTGGAAATTGTGCCAGAAGTTTGGATTTGAGTACAGCAAAAACCACTGGGAACATCAGGTTGAGAAAGTTTTAGAGAATGAGAAACTCAAGATCTTACGGGACTTTAGGATTCAGACTGACAGGCACTTGGTCCACAACACACCTGACATAACAATAGTTGAAAAGAAAAAAGTATGGTTCATTGACATTGCAATACCTGGTGATGCACGAATTGAAGATAAGCAGCAAGAAAAAATCACAAAGTACCGGGACTTACAAATTGAAGTTGAGCGACTGTGGAAAAAGAAATCGTGTGTTGTCCCGATTGTAATTGGAGCCCTCGGAGCAATACCCAAAGGGCTACCCCGCTATTTAGAAATTCTAAATTTGCCGGACTTGAACATTTTGACTCTACAAAAAACCACCTTACTCGGAACAGCTTACATCCTCCGACGATACCTTAACAGTTCCTAGGTCCTTGGTTAGGACTCGAGCTGCTGAGCTATTAACCAGCCTCAAAGGCTGTGAATCTCACTAAAGATTGACCAATCATCATCATCATCATCATCCTCCGACGATACCTTAACAGTTCCTAGGTCCTTGGTTAGGACTCGAGATGCTGAGCTATTAACCAGCCTCAAAGGCTGTGAATCTCACTAAAGATTAACCAATAAATAATAATAATAATAATAATAATAATAATAATAATAATAATAATAATAATAATAATAATAAAAAAATGAGACTTTGGAAAGAGTGCAGAGAGAATAACAGAATAACAGAGTTGGAAGGGACCTTAGAGGTCTTCTAGTCCAGCCCTCTGCTCAGGCAGGAAATCCTAAAGCATTCCAGACAAATGGTTGTTCAATCTCTTCTGAAAAACTTCCAGAAGATGGTTAAAGCCCTCGAGACTAAAACGTATGAAGAATGGGTTGCAGATATTGGGTAGGTCTAGTTTAATGAAAAGAAGGACTAGGGGGTGACATGATATTAGAGGGGCTACCACAATTAACCAGTGGAACAGCTTGCCTCCAGAAATCGTGGGCGCTCCATCACTGGACGTTTATAAGAAGACCCTAGACAGTCACTTGTCTAAAATAGTATAGGTTCTCCTGCTTGAGCAGGGAGCTGGACTAGAAGGCCTCCAGAAGTTGTGCGTGCTCCATCACTGGAGGTTTTTAAGAAGAGACTGGACAGTCCTTTATCCTGAATGGCACAGGGTCTCCTGCCTGAGCAATGGGTTGGACTAGAAGACCTCCAAGGTCCCTTCCCACTATATTATTCTGTTATTCTGTTAAATGTGGGACTTCTGAGGTCCAGAAAACCCAATGACTCAGAAGAAACCTTCTTTGATGCAATTTCACAGACTTGCAATAATTGACACCTAGTGGAAATAAAGTCTATTTGGAAATAATTTCCACTAGATGTCAAAAACCAGAAGACCTCCTAGGTCCCTTCCAACTCTATTATTCTGTATTCAGTAAACGTGAAACCGAATTTCTCCAGATGCCTCACGTCTGTGTTTTTTCCAGCTATCTTAGATTTTTCAAGACAGGTTTGGATAAGGTAACGTCTTGCTTGTTTTCAATGCACCCTTGGGAATAATTGTCCTTGTTTCACAAATCCTGAGCTCCCCCCCCCCCACTTCCCTTCTTCTATCAATTCACATTATTTCTTTAAAAAAAAAAAAATCCGATGTAAAAGACTGGCCTGAAAGGCACTTCATCTTCTTTGGCTCACCTTATTTCTCCCCTCTCCTTCTGATCTGGGTGAGCAGGTGCTTCCTGCCTTATGATGAAAAATCGGCAGTTTAGGACAAGGCAGTTTGGTAAAATGTTTTAAAAATCTGCTTTTGCACAAAACGAATTCCATCTTCAAGACAAATAAAGGCTAATGGCTGTTTGAGTGTAACTCACCCCTACATTTTCTCAAAAGTGTTTTTATTGTTTGCTAAGCCGAGCCGTTTCAGTTCTACATAAGTAACCAGATTCCAGATCTCCAGCCCAATTACAAGGGAACCTTTAAATTGTCCCACACAGAGCCTTGCTGGGGAACATGGGTCATTCCTAAAGCATCTCTAGATAGATCTGCAGGTTAAATGGTGAATAATTCAGTGTAGTCTTGCATAAAGATGTCCCAACTCCAACATGTTCTGGCATATTAAACTGGCTTTCTCTAACTCTGTGGTCTAGCTACAGCTGAGCTGGGACTACAAAGGACATAATCCTCAGACAGGGTGAGAATTACAATCCACCAGGATCCCTAAAGCACCAGGCTGGAGAAATCAGACAAAATGTCTCTTGTGAGCCAGGCACGAATAGCCTCATCGAATAGCCTCATCTAAGCATGCTTTCCACGTCTGGCTGCTTTCGCTGAGGCAAAGCTTCAGTTCTAGAAATGACAAAATGACACTGGGTGGAAAACAGAAGAAATTGGTGAGCAAAGACCGGTGCTTAAAGAAATATTTGCTTGGAAGGTCCTGGGGTCTCCTCGCCTTGACGGCCCTGCTGGGCAAGAAGGAGAAGAGAAGCTGGAGATATCTGGAAAGGCCATTAGATAAGGGCTCTTAAATGTCAAGTATTCAAAAAGAAAAGGGTTATATGGGAGGGAGGGAATGAGAGAGAGGAGAAAAAGGAAGGAAAGGGAGGGAGGGAGGAAGGAAGGAAGGAAAGAAGGAAGAAAGGAAGAAGGAAAGGGAGGGAGGGAAGAAAGGAAGGAAAGAAGGGAATGAGGGAGAGAGGAGAAAAAGGAATGAAAGGGAGGGAGGGAGAAAGGGAGGGAGGGAATGAGAGAGAGGAGAAAAACGGTAAGAAAGGGAGGGAGGGAGGAGGGAGGGAGTGTGGGAGGACGGAAGAAAGGATGGATGGATGGAAGGAAGGAAGGAAGGAGTGGAATGGATGGAGAGGGAGAAGAAACAGTAAGGGGAGGGAGGGAGAGAGGGAGGAATAAAGAAGTGGAATCGGGGAGTGAGGAAGAGAGGGAAGGAGGGAGGGAGGAAGCAAAGACAAGGAAAGAGAGGGAGGAAGGAAGGGAGGAAAGAAGGGAATGAGGGAGAGGAGAAAAAGGAAAGAAAGGGAGGGAGGGAGGGAGGAGAAAAAGGAAGGAAAGGGAGGGAGGGAGGGAGGGAGGAAGGAAGGAAGGAAGGAAGGAAGGAAGGAAGGAAGGAAGGAAGGAAGGAAGGAAGGAAGGAAGGGAGATTTTCAACAACGCTTTTCTGCTCAAGCCAGCGGGTCCAAGATCCAAGAACATTTTGGTCAAAGACTTCCTGGTGTAAGGTCTGTGATGCCCATCTGGGGGGGGGGGGTTTCCTTGCGTTCAAAGCCCCGCCCGCACTCCAAAGAGGCCTTTCCTGCCCCAGAGCGAGGGGGTGGGGCAGGCTGGCATGAATGAATTAGCAAAGGCTTGCCAAGTGCGTTGGAGACGGAAAGTGCTAACTGAGATCCATCAGCCTCAGAGCTCAGCAAAGAAAATGAGCCTGAAATAATGCAAGGAATAAATCACAGGAAGGTTGGGCAGGAGAGATTGAGGTCATTGACGGAACAGCGTATCCAGGGATCGCTGCGAATAAGAGAACCAGCGAGAAGCACTTGGCAGCTTTGGAAGACAGTTTCAACGTGTATGTTTCTATCTATCCGTCCGTCCGTCCATCCGTCCGTCCATCCAACCTGTCTGTCTGTCCATCCAGTCTATCTTTCTGTCTATCTATCTATTCATCCATCACCTATCACCTATCATCTGTCTATCTTCCATCATCTTTTAACATCTATTATCTATCATCTAGCTATATCTATCATCTATATATGTATCTACCATATCTATCATCTCTGCCCATCAATATCCATCCATCCATCCATCCATCCATCCATCCATCCATCCATCTTCCATCATCTTTCATCCATCGTCTATTTAACATCTACGGTATCTATCTATCTAACTGTCTGTCTGTCTATCTATCATCTTTAATTACTTTTCCGCTTCTATTGCATCATCAGGGAATCATCCGGCCACCCTGTTCAGGGTAACCCGCTCCCTGCTCCATCCGGGAGTGTGGGAGGATCCCTTGGAAGGCAGGGTGGAGGATTTCGGACAATACCTGTATGACAAAATCGCTCAGATCCGGGGGGATCTGGACTCTGACTGGGTAGATCAGGGCAGGGTGATGAGGACTAGTCTTGAGAATGTTATCTGGGAGGAGTTTGATGCTGTGACTCCCGATGATGTGGACAGGATTTTGGGGAGACTTAGTGCGGCCACATGTTTACTGGACCCGTGTCCCTCCTGGTTGGTACTGGCTTCCCGGGAGGTTACACGAGGCTGGCTCCAGGGTATTATCAACGCTTCATTGAGTGAGGGTTACTTCCCCACCACCTTGAAAGAGGCGGTGGTGAGGCCTCTCCTCAAGAAGCCGTCCCTGGATCCGGCAATATTGGCTAACTATCGTCCTGTCTCCAACCTTCGCTTTATTGCGAAGGTTGTTGAGAGTATGGTCGTGCGACAGTTTCCGCAATTCCTGGAGGAAACATCTTATCTGGATCCGTTCCAGTCAGGTTTCAGGTCTGGGCACAGCACGGAAACGGCATTGGTCGCGTTGGTTGATGATCTCTGGAGGGCTCGGGACAGGGGTTGCTCCTCTGTTCTGGTCCTGTTAGATCTCTCAGCGGCTTTTGATACCATCGACCATGGTATCATGCTGCACCGGCTGGAGGGGTTGGGAGTGGGAGGCACTGTGTTATGGTGGTTCTCCTCCTTTCTCTCCAACCGGTCGCAGTTTGTGTTGGCAGGGGGGCAGAGGTCGACCTCGAGGCCTCTCATTTGTGGAGTGCCGCAGGGATCAGTCCTCTCGCCCTTTCTGTTCAACATTTATGTGAAGCTGCTGGGTGAGATCATCCGTGGCTTTGGGGTGAGATACCACCAGTACGCTGACGACACCCAGATGTACATCTCCACCCCAGGCCACCCCAACGATGCCCTTGAAGTGATGTCCCAGTGCCTGGAGGCTGTGCGGGTCTGGATGGGGAGGAACAGGCTCAGGCTCAACCCTTCCAAGACTGAGTGGCTGTGGCTCCCGGCATCCCAATATAGTCAGTTGACTCCATCACTGACTATTGGGGGCGAGTCTTTGGCCCCCACTGAGAGGGCTCACAATCTGGGAGTCCTCCTGGATATGCAGCTGTCCTTGGAGGAACATCTGACGGCTGTAACCAGGGGGACCTTTTGTCAGGTTCGCCTGATTCGCCAGTTGCGGCCCTTTCTTGATCGGGATTCCCTGTGCACAGTCACTCACGCCCTCGTCACCTCTCGCCTTGACTACTGCAACGCTCTCTACATGGGGCTCCCCTTGAGGAGCACCCGGAGGCTCCAACTGGTCCAGAACGCAGCAGCGCGGGTAGTGACGGGAGCAGCATGGCGCTCCCATGTAACACCGCTCCTGCGCGAGCTGCACTGGCTCCTGGTGGTCTTCTGGGTGCGCTTCAAGGTGCTGGTTATCACCTTTAAAGCGCTCCATGGCATAGGGCCTAGCTATCTTCGAGACCGCCTGCTGCCACCGACGACCTCCCATCGACCCGTGCGCTCCCACAGAGAGGGCCTCCTCAGGGTGCCATCAGCCAAACAATGCAGGCTGGTGGCCCCCAGGGGGAGGGCCTTCTCTGTGGGGGCACCCACCCTCTGGAATCAGCTGCCCCCAGAGATAGGGAGAATCCAAGACCTCAGTGCCTTCCGTCGTGCCCTTAAAACCCATTTTTTCAAGCAAGCCGGGCTGGCTTAAGAAGAAATTCTTAAATGTTTTTAAATGTTTTAAATGTTTTAATTGGTAGTGAGTTTTAATTGGGTCAAATTTATATATCTTTTAATTGTTTTTTAATATTTGTCCTGCGTGTTTTTTTTTAATTTTGGCTGTACACCGCCCTGAGTCCTCAGGGAGAAGGGCGGTATAGAAATTCAATAATAAATAAATAAATAAATAAATAAATAAATAAATAAATAAATAAATAAATAAATAAATCTTTTATGTCTCCCTATCTTCCTTCTCTCTCTCTCTCTCTCTCTCTCTCTCTCTCTCTCTCTCTCTCTCTCTCTCTCTCTCTCTCTCCCCCCCACCCCCCACTATCTATCATCTATCTCTATCATCTCTATCTAAACACTTTGCACAGCAAACAGTGATCTCATTGGATACAAGGGAGAGAAGGCACTTGCTAGGAGTGTGGAGATCTTCCAGCATGTCCTTCATGCCAAAGGAGCTCAGGTGGGATAACCTCTGACAGTTGCTTTGATCAACTGTCTGAGGTGGTCTGAGAGGAAAGCAAAGCATCTGAGATGCTTCTCTTCGCCTGCCTCAAGCAGCCCTTGTAGGACCCAGGAGAGATTTCCACTCAGCTGCTGGAACTACATGTGGCAGCCTTGTCCAGCGTTCGTGGTGTGACATTGAGGCAGACAAAGCAGCACCCTCCCTGGAGAAAATTGTGTTGTCTTTTCACCTCCACAAAGCCAATTGACTCCCTGATACAAAGGCCATTGTCAACAAGCCAGGTTTGAAATTGATCATGGCTCCCACTGCCTTCAAGAGCTGAAAACTCAGGACGAAGAGGTGTGAAGGCCATAACTAGTTCCAGAAATATCGTTATGATGATGTCTGTAGAGATTCTCAGCCATCCAGGTCGTGGTTGTCCCAAAGGTGCTTTTTCAGGAGGCAACTGGACTTTCTTGGTTTTTCGTCTTTGAAGACGTTTCGTTTCTCATCCAAGAAGCTTCTTCATCTCTGACTGGATGGTAGGGAAGGGAAGGGTTTATATTCTTTGCAGACAGCTGGTCATTTCCATTCTTTTAGAGAGTCGTTGAGGCCACTTGGAGGCTTCTCTGTAGTCCTGAGGGTCCCCTGAGTGGTGCAAATGATTCCTGTAGTCTGCAATTTTTCCTCTGGAAATCCATTCCTACTCCCAGACCATTCAAAGGGTGTCCATCCCAAATTCTATAGCTAAAAGTCTGTAGAGATTCTCAGTCGTCCAGGTCGCGGTTGTCCCAAAGGGGCTTTTTCAGGAGCCAACTGGACTTTCTTATTTATTTCTTTGAAGACATTATTATTATGGTTTGTGGTTCAGCCAGCCAAATGTTCAGACTGGATTTGCCCAACCATTGAGTCCTTTCCAAGGATCTGAGATAGGCAGAGGTGAATGTTTGATGGTATTAAAGGTATCTTGATAGGATGTAAGCGGTTCCAAGTAAATTATTGTTATTATTCTCTGTTCGCAGCAACGTGAAGTCACAGCTGCTGGGTTTTTTTTAGCTGTGATAGAGTCCAAGATTTCCTTAACTTTAAAATGTGCTCCCCTTCTATCAGTATGGGGATGGGAGGAGAGTCCTGGTCTGGATGCAAAGGGGACGAATGTTCCGGTTTCAGCAAACTAACATTAAACATAGGGTGGATTCGTCTCAAATTTTTTGGCAATTCCAATTCAACTGTGACTGGGTTGATGAGTCTAGTGATTGGGAAAGGACCCACATTCTTGGGTCCGAGCTTTTTTGATTTCTGGGAGGTCTGTAAATATTTGGTGGAAAGATAAACCATATCACCCACTTTGTAAGCATGTGCCGGGCACCTCTTTTTGTCAGCTTGGGCTTTATGTGCTCAGTGTGCATCATCTAAAGCTTTTCGAGTTACTGCCCAAGTACCCCGTAGCTGTTCGATCCACTCAATCAAAGAGGGGTTCTGTGGGTTATCCTGGGTAGCTCTGGGATTGGCGCAAACTCTTGGCCAGAGGCCACCTTAAACGGAGTGAAACCGGTGCTGCTATGTATGGAGTTATTATACGCCACCTCCACAAATGGCAATAAGTCCACCCAGTTGTCTTGCTGGTAATTTATGTAACATCTCAGGTACTGTTCTAACATGGCATTGGTTCTCTCACAAGCCCCATTTGTCTGGGGGTGGTGGGCAGAGCTTAACCCCTGGGCGGAGCCTATTAACCCTAAAAACTCCTTCCAACAGTTGGAGGTAAATTGTCTGAGATTTTACGTTTTGGAGCCCCATGTAATTGATAAACATGTTGAATAAACAATTTTGCAAGGGTTTTAGCTGAAGGGATTTTAGAACAAGGGATAAAATGCACTTGTTTGGAAAACAAATCCTTTACTGCCCAAATGACTGTGAGGGGTCGTTCCATGCCAGGGGCCACAATAAAACTGACGGTCTCTACGTGATCCCCCAATTGCATTTCAATGGGTTCGGTCACAAAGCTGGCTGCGCCCCCTCCTGCTATCGATCCGTCCAAGTGACAGAACGCAATGGGCCTTTTTAACGTTTTTAGCCTTAGGCCCATTTTCTCCACCACTTTCGGGCTGATTATGCACCTGGTGCACCCAGAATCTAATAGGGCTAACATCTGTGCATGTGCCCCTGTGGACAGCACCCTTATTTCTATGGGGATGAGCATGGGGCCCTCAGTGTGACTCACCAGATCATTGGAGTCGGAGTCGGAGTCCGTCCTGCTGTTGTCCACAGTGGTCGGAGTTCCCAACTCACCCTGGTTTCAGGGAGCGAACTCAACGACTTCTCCTTTCAGGGCAGTTTCGCGAGCTTTTGTGAGTGCTTTGTCAGCCTTCTTTGGTCCCGAGCCGGTAGATTTTGGCACTGGCTTGGAGAAACATTCAGCGGCCCGATGGCCTTCCTTTCCACATTTGAAACAGTGAAGGGCTTCGATTTGGGTTTGAATTCTGCTCTCTATGCGCCCGCCTTTGGCGCTCCTTTGCAGTAGAAGGAGGAGGATGGGTCCCCTCCACGGCCCCCTCCGAGTCGGCTTCAGGCCAGCTCGATTTCCACATCCTCAGCTGTTACGTACCAGCTCTGCAAGTCTTCGGGGACCCCCCATGCTCTACAGTCTTTGTATATGTCTTCATTCAGTCTGTCCTTGAAACTCTCCAGTTGGGCTGCTTCTGACCACCCTGTCTTGTAGGGTGCCAGTTCGTGAAATTCTTGGGTGTATTCTGCCACTGATCTCTGGCCCTGCAGGATACCCTTCATTCTGAGTCTCGCTTTCCACTCAGCTAGGTGGTCTTCAAACTTCCTCCCCATGAACAGGTTGTAATTCCTCAGCAAGGGGGAGTTATTATTGTGGAGGACCACCATCCATTCAGCTGCTACTCCCTCTAAGACATTCGTGACGCATCTCCCTCGTGCCGCATCTGATAAGTAATCCTCCCCCCAGTCCTGCATGTGGTTCCACACTTGGGTCAAGAAAAGCCCCAAGAACTTCGGGTTCCCATCATATTTTCCGGTTGGGGGGGAATTTTTGGCTTTTTGCGTCTGCGGGGTGGGGCCTGCAAGGCTGGGGGTCCCTGGGCTGCGGCCTCCCTCGCTTGAGCTCCAGAAGCCTGAGCTGTTTCTTCCCCAGCTTCCTCTTCCTCTCCCCCACCGGCTGTCTCTTCTGGATTCAGTCTGGAGTAGTCTCCTCCCTCCCCCACAGGGAATACATAAGACTCACGGCTTTTCCGGCTTTCCTCGGCATTGCAGAGGAGTTGCATCGCCTGAGCAATCATGAGGCTCTACTTTTGCTCTTGCAGCCACACTGCCTCTCCTTTACAGGGTCTGGAGCTGGTTACTCCTTGGGGGGGTCCTCCCCAGGTCCGGCAACCTTCCTACTCCCCTCGACCATCTAGCTTCCTCTGGCTCCTCTCTCAGCCGAATTTTTCCCATCCATTCCGCAACTTCCTTCTCTGCTTGAAGTGAAGTTATAGTAGACCCCGTAGCTCCTATCTGGTCTCCTTCACTCTCTTAATCAGACATATCTTGGGTTCAGCCTCCTTGGTGTTTATCCGGGATGGCTGGAGATGAGATTCTGCTTAATGTCAGGTATGCTTCCTTCAAAGTCCAGGAAAGAATGACCCAAACTCCATTGTTTATAGAGAAAGGTACTTTTACTAGAAAATGAAATGAACGCAACCAAAGAAAAGCTGAATCTAAGGCAACAAGCGCAATTGCATATAGAAAGCATTCCCTCCCACTGTCCACGGGTGGCCTTTTGTGATTGACAGATGGAAATTTGGTTAATGAGCAGATTTTTTAACAAGACCATCCAAGACTTCTTGGTATGGCACCCAATGTGCTGATAACCACTGCGAACACCATGGCTAGTTTATGCCAAAATAGTACGCCATAATAATCCAATTGTGAGATCTTGATACCATGTGGTCTTCTCCAATCCTTTGTCTTGTCTTCTATTACTTGTTTACAGAATGACAGAGTTGGAAGGGCCCTTGTAGGTCATCTAGTCCAGCCCCCCACACAAGCAGGAGACCCTGTGCCATTTCTGACAAGTGGCAGTCCACTCTCTTCTTGAAAGCCTCCAGGGATGAAGCTCCCACAACTTCCGAAGGCAACTTCTGTTCCATTGGTTGATTGTTCTCACTGTCATAAAATTTCTCTTTATTTCTAGATTGAATCTCTCTTTGGTCAGTTTCCTTCCATTACTCCTTGTCTGGCCTTCAGGTGCCTTGGAAAATAGCTTGGTCCCCTTCCTCCTCTCTGGGGCAGCACTCAAGTATTGGAAGACGGTTATCCTGTCTCCCCTGGTCCTTCTCTTCACTTGATCAGGGGGTTGGACTAGAAAACCCCCAAGGTCCCTTCCAATGTTTCCGATAAGACTATCTCCCGGCATTGCCTCATCTCCATACTTTCTTCTTTTTCACAAGAGCTACATCTGGTGCGTTATGAGCCATGACTTTTATCAGATTGTGTTCCAGAAATACACAAATATTAAAATTGCTCATTTTCAAGTCATTATTCAAGCCTCCAATTTTACTGATGCAAGTAATCCTCAATTTATAAGCATTCGTTTCAAATTAACAACAGCACTGGGGGAAAAAAAAGTGATCATGACCATTTTTCACACTTATGACCATGGCAGCATCCCCGTGGTCATGTGATCAAAATTCAGACGCTTGGCAACCGACTCGTATTTTATGACGGCCGTAGTGTCCCAGGGCCACGTGATCCCCTTTTGCGACCTTCTGATAAGCAAAGTCAATTTGGAAGCCGGATTCACTTAACAACCGTGTTCCTAACTGAGTAATTTCACTTAATAACGGTGGCCAAAAAGTTTTTTAAACGAGGCAAAAATCAACGGTCTTGCTTAGCACCAGAAACCTGGGACTCAATTATGGTCATAAGTTAAGGACTACCTCGAACCATGATAAGTTTTACAGATATTCCAGTGAATGAGTTTGGCGATTGTATAATGTCATTTTTTTTTTAAAAAATAATCATTTTGTGTGATCTTTTTGCCTGAGCTGAATATATATGATCTACTGTTTCTTCTGCTTCTTTACACAATTCTGGCCTTGAATCAGCCAAAATCAAACTTTCAGATTTTACTTACTGTTCCTTTCGTAAGTCATTGCCAAGTTTTAGCTTTATCCCTTTTCCGCTCAGTCTTTTGTAGAAATTGACTATGTAATGTTTTTCCTTGCCAGCATTCTGATTTTCCATAAAGCTTCAGATCATCCATATAGAGCAAATGGGAACTTTTATTAGCGTATTTTTGGCTGTTTGAGAGCCAAGATTTGTTTTCTTCAAAATCACGGAAAATGGGATCGTGGCAGTGACAAATAAGGGTAATAATGCGTCAGCCAGGAAAATGCCTCTCCTCAGGTTCATCAGCCCGTACTTTTTCATTTCCAACCCCCAATTCTGTCTTCCGTGGCTTCATTGTTTTATCTATAAATATTGTAATGTTTTTACCGACACTGGTTGTTTCCCAACGTTTGGTAATCCAACTCTGTGGTGATGAATCAAATGCCTTTTTGTAATCAATCCAGACCACATGTAAATTGGTATTTCGGCTTTTGCAATTCTCCACAATCCTTTTATCAAATCGAAGCTGATCTCTTATACTTCTGCTTTTCATTTCCTTTCTGGTCTACTATTCTGCTCTAGTGATGCTAAGAATTAGGCTGAACAGGTGCAACCAGAATAGAATAGATAGAATATCGAATATCGAATATCGAATATCGAATATCGAATATCGAATATCGAATATCGAATAGGGTAGGGTAGGGTAGGATAGAATAGAATAGAATAGAATAGAATAGAATAGAATAGAATAGAATAGAATAGAATAGAATAGAATAGAATAGAATAGAATAGAATAGAAAAGAAAAGAATAGAAAAGAAAAGAAAAGAAAAGAAAATATGGAATAGAAAAGAAAAGAAAATATAGAATAGAGTAGAGTAGAACAGAGTAAAATATAAAGTAGAGTAGAACAGGACAGGACAGGACAGGACAGGACAGGACAGGACAGGACAACAAAGTTGGAAGGGACCTTGGAGGTCTTCTAGTCTAACCCCATACTCAGGCAGGAAGCCCTATACCATTTCAGACAAATGGTTGTCCAATCTCTTCTTTTTTTTTTATTAAAATTTTTTATCAAATATTACAACAATTTTTTCCCCATCCCTCCTCCACCCACCGCCCCCTCCCCCATCCCCCCTCTCCCTCCAACCCCCCTCCCCCCACCCCGGACTTCCCAGAGCAAATTACAGGGTGTAACATTTAACAAACATAAACTAAAATATGCTAACTTTCTGTAGGCTCTTAATTCTCTCTTGCTCTTTAACTCCCCTTTCAACTAACAAAACATAATTCAAAAAGAAAATGTTGGTTTCATTCATAAGCTATTTGAAGCTTTTTAGTCCGATATTTGTTTTGAATATAGTCAATCCATCTTCTCCATTCCGATATATATCTTTCATTTGAGTGGTCCTTCAAGTATGCCGAAATTTTTGCCATCTTCACTACTTTTAATGTCCATTCTTCAATAGTAGGCAAGTCTTCCTTCTTCCAATACTGCACCACCAGAAGTCTGGCTGCTGTTATTAAATTTAAAATCAATTTAGTCTCTATGACCGTACAACCTGTAATTATACCCAACAGAAAGAACTGCCCAATCTCTTTTTAAAAACTTCCAGTGTTGGAGCATTCATGACTTCTGGAGGCAAGTTGTTCCACTGATTAATTATTCTCACTGTTGGGAAATTTCTTCTTAGTTATAAGTTGCTTCTCTCCTTGCTTAGTTTTACATTTTCCTTTCTTTATAATTTCATTCCTTTCTAATTCTCCAGTGGTTACGCAGGCTGCATCAGCTGGTTCATTGGGGCCAGTGTTTCAGTTGGAATAATTTTGACCATTTCATTAGTATTCTTCACTATTTTAGCCAAAGTTTCCCTGCAAACTTGATCCAATTTTGACCAGTGCATTCTTCTAAGCTTCTTTCATTCTGTCCTTGATTTTCCCAACCAGATCTTTTTAACAGATTAACAGAATAACAGAGTTGGAAGGGACCTTGGAGGTTTTCTAGAACAGAACAGAATAAGAGTTGGAAGGGACATTGGAGGTCATCTAGTCCAACCCCCCCGCCCAAGCAGGAGACCCTACACCATTTCTGACAGATGGCAGTCCAGGCTCTTCTTGAAAGCCTCCAGGGATGAAGCTCCCACAATTTCTGTTCCATGGGTTGATTGTTCTCCCTGTCAGAAAATGTCTCCTTAAGTCCAGGTTGAATCTCTCCTTGGTCAGTTTCCATCCATTATTCCTTCTCTGGCCTTCAGGTGCTTTGGAAAACAGCTTGACCCCCTTCCTCCTCTCTGTGGCAGCCCCTCAGTTAATCTTGATTAACCAACAGCACTTGAAGTTCTTCAGCTCCTGCAGTTTCTCCTCCTCATTGTTCTTCATTGACATCAATAGACTCTTCATTTTCTACTCTTGGTGGCTCACTCTGCAAATCAGTATTATTATTGGTAGTTCTGAATAAACCTGAATTTTCAGCAATTTTTCAATTGCTTCCCAGTCAGCATTGGTAGAGAACACGGGTTTTAAAAACCGTACATCTTTGCTCCACAAATCTCTGTTCGTTAACCTGTAAATCCGGTTGGCTTTGTTCCAAAACTGGTAAATTCACTTTTGAAATCCATTTTTTGAGGGTTTTGATTGCTAAAAACCTTCCGTAATTGAGTGATTTTTTCCCCCTTTTGGCCAAATTCTTTGCTTTGATTGCTTTCTATAGCTTGTCAGCTCCATGGCCTTCTGCTTAACAGAATGCAGAATAACAGAGTTGGAAGGGACCTTGGAGGTCTTCCAGTCCAACCCCCTGCCTAGGCAGGAAACCCTACACCACTTCAGACAAATGGTTATCCAACATCTTCTTAAATACTTCCAGTGTTGGAGCATTCCCAACTTCTGGAGGCAAGTTGTTCCACTGGTTAATTGTCCTCCCTGTTAGGAAGTTTCTCCTCAATTCCAGGCTGCTTCTCTCCTTGATTAGTTTCCATCCGTTGCTTCTTCTCCTGCCTTCAGGTGCTTTGGAGAATAGGTTGACCCCCTCTTCTTTGTGGCAGCCCCTCAAATATTCAATATTATCATATCACCCCCTTCAGACTGATTTTGAGAGAAGGATCGTGGACTCTGTTCTGGGCCTTGGACCATTCAGTATTTTTATCAAAAATTTGGATGAGGAAGTTGGCTCATATTTAAATGCTACTCCACTGCTAAGACACCAAAATTTAGCTTTATGAGAACAATCAACCAGTGGAACAGAAGTTGCCTCTGGAAGTTGTGGGAGCTTCATCACTGGAGGCTTTCAAGAAGAGACTGGAAGGCCATCTGTCAGAACTGGTGTAGGGTCTCCTTCTTGGGTGGGGGGGTTGGACTAGATGACCTCCAAGGTCCCTTCCATCTCTGTTAATCTGTTCTGTTAAGTAGAAATATTTTAAAAATGTGGAAACCATTGCATTTTGGAGAAACTGCTTTGAGGACTCCAAATTTAATGTACCCTCTAGAAACAAAAAAAGGAAGATATGGAAAAAGTTCCCTCTTCTAGTGTATATTTATTTATTTATTTATTTTATTTATTTATTAGATTTATATACCGCCCTATTCCTAAGGGACTCAGAATATATAAAACCCAAATGGAACAAAGCCTCTTAGAATTCATTTTTCATAAACAAGAAGAAGGAAAGAATCTGTAAATTGGAAGTTCTGCAAATATAAAGCAGAACCAACAGAAACCTCCCTCATTCTGTAGGAAAATGGAGCTTTTTGATTGCAAAAAGGAAAAAAATAAGCCAAACCAGAGCTGGAGCCACCTGCAACATTCAAAAATAAAACCACATTAACCAAATGAAGCCATTTTTCCTCCAGATTTTTTTGGGGGAGAAAAGTCTTACGGAATTGAAACTCCTCTACAAGCTAAGAAGCAAAAATTAGATCCCATTTAAAGTTCCATCCAGTCTAAATTGTCTTATGCATCTCTCATTCCTTTCAAGGGAGACATTCCTTAATCACACATTCTTTCT
Source organism: Pantherophis guttatus (assembly GCF_059756535.1). Lineage (NCBI taxonomy): Eukaryota > Metazoa > Chordata > Lepidosauria > Squamata > Colubridae > Pantherophis > Pantherophis guttatus. The sequence continues at coordinate 1,845,493 of NC_142064.1, forward strand.
TCAAAAAGAGCAAAAAAGAAAGAAAGAAAAATTCTTCGTCTAACCCACCAATTTTCCCGCAAGGAAATAAAAAAAGCAGCGAAGAGCAGCTGGCGGATAAAAGAAACCAGCTAGGTTGGGAGCCCCTTTTTCTGAATTTCTGCTGAAATTCAGAGATAGGAGGCGGCTTTATGAAAATGTTTCTTTTTAAAAAATAAATAAATAAATAAATAAAAAGAAGAAGAAATCGCTGCAGCTGTCTCCTGCTCCATCGCGCTTCGTGCGGGCCACACCGAGCGCGATGATGCTTGTGAAGCGGAACGAGTCGCTTCCAGGCAGACGGCACTGCCTTAAGCTGGAGCATCTGTTTCTCCCAAAGGAAATGGGATGCTACTGGAAATGGACGAAAATTGCTGTTTCTGAGAGATTTGCATAGTTGCAAATTTACTTCCTGCACTCTGTTCAGAGGGCCGAGACTTCTTAGCTGTTGACCCAAGGAAGCAGGGGGGAACCAGCCTCCTTTTAAGAAAGTTATTTAGGTAGTTGGTTATTTGGTTATTTAGTAATAACTTTATTGTTATTGTCATTGTACATGTATACACAGTATAACCATACACCAAAATTCACTTAACACCCAAAGACCAGGTCCAATACACATAACAATCCCCAAACACACTCCCACCCGCCACAATTCCCCACTCCTAAACCACCCAAACATCCACACAACAGACCAAGTAATGCTGCCCAACAGCTCCCTGATGGTGGCCCTTTAGTTCATGTTGAGTGCAATTATAGCTCTGGGATAAAAACTATTCAGAAAACGTGTGGTCCGAGTTTTAATTGTTCTGTATCTTCTGCCAGAAGGCAACAGTCCAAAAAGATTGTAAGCAGGATGGGAAGAGTCTCTGAGAATGTTGTGCAACTTCCTCAAATAGCGAGATTCGAAGATGTCGTCCAGGGCTGGTAGCTGGAGTCCGATGATATTCTGGGCAGTTTTAATGATTCTCTGTAGAGCTTTTCTATCCGCTACAGAGCTGCTCCCATACCCTGTAACAATGCCAGATGTCAGGACACTCTCAATGGTGCTGTGATAGTAGGACAGAAGTAGATGCTGAGATAATTTACCTTCCTAAGCATTCTCAGGCATTGTTCTGTCCCCGTCTCACACATGCACACAAACAGTCAGCTAGGGGTTAAATAAAACTTGCAGACAATAAATTCCTTCGATAACAAGATTGGCAGCAACCCAGTAGCTGCTTGCCAAGACTTTACTCACAGAGGGTGGTGTTCCTCCTCCGTCAGATAAACCAAAACAAATACACAAAGCCACAGAATTGTCAAGTCCAGTCCGTATTAAATCCAAGGCAGGCAGATAACGTAGTTTCAGAGATACAATGCGACTTGCTAGTTGTTTAGTTTTGTCTGTCACAGAGCCTAAATGGCCACCACACCCCCTGTTATCCCCTGTGGGGTGTGGTCCAGTGACTCAGCTTAATCTCTGCCATGCCTCCTTTTCTGCTGCGTGTGCTTGTCTCTCCGATGCTGGCGTGGATCCAGCCAAGACTTATCTCCGTCACTGTCCGACTGCAACTGCTCGGCGATACCTGGCTCCTGGCCAATCTCTTCTCCTTCGGGAGACACCTGAGGCATTGCCAGAGAGGAGGGTCCTGGAGAGGGAGGCCTGGCCAACTCCTCTCCTTCACTTTCGGAGCCTTCTCCCTCCGATAAGACGGGCTCGGGAGTCGGAGTCACAACAGGCATTCTCATTTAGTTATTTAGTTATTTGGGTATTTGGGTATTTGGGTATTTGGGTATTTAGTTATATATTTGTATCTCACCTTTATTAATTTTTACAAACAACTCAAGGGAGTGAACATATCCAACGCATTTTCCTTCTGCTATTTTGCTCACAACAACCTTGTGAGGTGGGTTGAGCTGAGAGAGAGGTGCTGGTCCAAAGTCACCCAGCTGCCTTTCATGAGTAAGGTGGGACTAGAACTCCCTGTCGCTTGCTGATTAGCCCAGCTGGTTGTCATGCCTATGATGGGACTAGAACTCCCTGTCTCCTGGTGATTGGCCCAAAGTTATCCATCTGGCTTCCATGGCTAAGGCAGAACTAGAACTTACTGTTTCCTAGTGATTGGCCCAATGTCACCCAGCTGGCTTTCATGCCAAAGTGGGACTAGAACTCCCTGTCTTCTAGTAATTGTCCCAAAGTCACCCTGTAAGCTTTCTTGGTTGTAAATTGAGGACTACCTGTATTTAGTGAGTAGCCATTTCTATAACACCAACTAATTGAATCAACAATACCCCAAATCAAAATTTTATTGTTTTTTCTTTCATTGCAGCAGCTAATTTTGCCGGATGAAAAACAGGAGACAAATCAAAGCAGTGACCCAGCAATCAAATAAGGTCAAGATCAGAATATTCGTCCTTTTCTTACACGTGCTGCACATGTGGCATATGTAAAAAAGGGAGCAGGCTTCCATCGTACATATTCATGGCCACCATATTATTATTTTTAATATCCCCTTCCCCCCATTGGACACCCCTGGGCTGTCTGTCTTTCCCTTCTTATGCCCCAAAGTATCAAAGTAGAGAGACAAGAACTGGTACAATAAAAGTAACCTGGTTCTAAATGTTAATAAAACAAAGGAGATCATCATAGATTTTAGAAAGAGCCGGCATGGTCCTACTCCACTCCGTATCAAGGATGCAGCTGTAGAGGTGGTTAACAGTATTAAGTATCTGGGGGAGCAGATAACTAACTATCTGAACTGGTCTCTCCACACGTCATCCTTAGTGAAGTGTGGAAACCAGCGTCTGCATTTCCTGCGTCGGATGAGGAGAGCACATTTTTCTCCTTCTGTATTGGCCACTTTTTACAGAGCCATGATTGAGAGACTTTTAACAAACTGCATCCCTGTTTGGTTTGGTGGCCTCAGTGCCTCAGATAAAAAGTCCCTACAGAGAGTGGTGAGGACAGTGGAGAAGATTACAGGAAGCTCGCTTCCCGTTATTCAGGATACCGCTTATAAGCGCTATGTGCTTAGAGCTCAAAGCATTGTTAGAGACCCCACACACCTATTTTATGGCCTGTTTCTGTGGCTCCCCTCTAGGATGGGGTTTCAAAGTATTTCTAGCAGGACTTTCAGATTCTGTAACAGCTTTGTTCCCTAGGCCATCTGTCTGGAAAACTCGTAAGATTTGTTTTTCTCGCATTGTACGTGTATACAGCTGAACTAGACTGTGTTGTTTCTCTGTGTCATATAATATATGTGGGTATTTGCATAATTTTTTTATTTATTTGTTTGTTTGTTTAGTCGTGGTTATGTAGTACATATTGGTGACCCTTTGAGAGCTGCATGCAACGAAAATTTGTTTTAAAATTGTTTTAATGTATGCCGATTAGTGTACATTCAAAGTGACAATAAAGTTATTCGAAGTCTACCGTTCTTCTTTCTCGAAGAAGAAAATACACTGACTTGAATTGCACTTTGATATTTATTGGCTACAGTGCATTTGGATTACGTAACAATTGCAAGCGTGCTGTTGGCTGCATTTTTTCCTGCTGAAACGGTAGAAGGCAAGGTCAGGAAATCATTCCATCATCAGAAACGGCATGGAATTAATTCAAATGTATTGGAGGAAAGTTTGGAGTTGCATTTTAGTGACTTGTGTCTCAGCCAAAAGGAAATGAATTCTTTCTTTTTTTCCAATGGTGGAAGGCAACGTAATGAAATGTTTCAACAGAATAACTGAGTTGGAAGGGACCTTGGAGGTCTTCTAACCCCCTCCTCAGGCAGGAAATCCTATACAGTTTTAAACAAATGGTTGTCCAATCTTTTCTTAAAATCTTCCAGTGTTGGAGCATCCACAACTTCTGGAGTGAAGCTGTTCCATGGTTAATTGTTCTTCTTGTCAGGAAATTTCTCCTTAATTCTAGGTTGCTTCACTCTTTGATTAGTTTCCATCCGTTGCTTCTTTTTTCTGCCTTCTGGTGCTTTGGAGAATAGCTTGAGTCCCTCTTCTTTGTGGCAACCCCTGAGATATTGGAAGGCTGCTATCCTGTCTCCCCTGGTCCTTCTTTTCATTAAACTGGACATACCCAATTCCTGCTACCGTTCTTTGTATGTTTTAGCCTCCAGTCCCCTAATCCTCTTTGTTGCTCTTCTCTGAACTCTTTCTAGAGTCTCCACATCTTTTTTACATTGTGACGACCAAAACTGGATGCAATATTCCAAGTGTGGCCTTACCAAGGCCTTATAAAGTGGTATTAACATCAGGGTGGTGCACAGCCAAAGTAAAAACATATATACAAACATTAAAATACAGTTAAAAAGATATATATGCTTTTGGCCCCATAGTTAAAAAAAAACAATAACAAACCTATTAAAAACATTTTAAAAAGTGTTAAGCCAGCCCGGCTTGCTGAAAAAGGAAGGTTTTAAGGGCACGGCGGAAGGCACCGAGGTCTTGGATTCTCCTTATCTCTGGGGGCAGCTGATTCCAGAGGGTGGGAGCCCCCACAGAGAAGGCCCTCCCCCTGGGGGTCACCAGTCTACATTGCTTGGCCGATGGCACCCCAAGGAGGCCCTCTCTGTGGGAGCGCACAGGTAGGTGGGAGGCCATTGGTAGCAGCAGGCGGTCTCGAAGATATCCAGGTCCTGAGCCATGGAGCACTTTAAAGGTGATAACCAACACCTTGAAGCGCGCCCGGAAGACCACTGGAAGCCAGTGCAGCTCACGCAGGAGCAGTGTTATGTGGGACCGCCATGCGGCTCCCATAAGTACCCGCACGGCCGCATTCTGGACCATTTGGAGCCTCCGGGTGCTCTTCAAGGGGAGCCCCATGTAGAGAGCATTGCCGTAGTCCAGGCAAGAGGTGACGAGGGCATGAGTGACTGTGCACAGGGAATCCCGATCTAGGAAGGGCCGCAACTGGTGGATCAGGCGAACCTGACAAAAAGTCCCCCTGGCTACAGCCATCAGATGTTCCTCCAAGGACAGCTGCGTATCCAGGAGGACTCCCAGATTGTGTGCCCTCTCCGTGGGGGCCAAAGACTCGCCCCCAATAGTCAGTGATGGTGTCAACTGACTATATCGGGATGCTGGAAACCACAGCCACTCAGTCTTGGATGGGTTGAGCCTGAGCCTGTTCCGTCCCATCCAAATCCGCATGGCCTCCAGGCACCGAGACATCACTTCAAGGGCATCATTGGTTCTTGATTCTATCCCTCTGTTGATGCAGCCTAGAACTGGGTTGGCTTTTTTTGGCTGCTGCAGCACACGGCTGGCTCTTATTGAAGTGATTGTCCACTAGGACTCCAAGATCCCTCTCACAATTACTACTATTGAGACAAGCACCAACTGTCACAATCTATTGGTTTGTGCATTTGATATTTCTTGCCTGATTATGGAACCTTACTTTTTCCACTATGGAACTTCATTTTGTTGGGTAGGGCCCAGTGAACAAGAAGAGGGGGGCACCTATTCTCCAAAGGACCTGAAGGCAGGACAAGAAGCAATGGATGGAAACTAATCAAGGAGAGGAACAACCTAAAACTAAGGAGAAATTTCCTGATAGTGAAAACAATTAAACTTGGAACGGAAGTTGCCTCCAGAAGTTATGAATGTTAGGTGTTTTGTGCCAGCCATGGCAGTCTCTTCAAAGGCCACCAGATGGGGGCAAAGAGGCACCTTTGATCCCACTGGTGGGTCAAGGGGCTCTAGCCCCTGCAGCCCCATTGGGGAGAGTTAATGGCCCTCCGGCCCCCTCACACACATAGGTAAGGGAGGGGCCAGGGGCCCCTATAAAAACCCCCACACAGGGGCTGCTTTCCCTGCTCTTGATCTACAGTCCTATGGGACTGATCCATGGGCTCAATCTAGGCATGGATGCCTCCATGCCTGGGAACTTATTTTACTCTACTTTTACTTCTAACTAAAGACTTAATTTGATTGCATCCTTGAGTGCTGACCTTTTCTGGGAAGCGCCCTCAACGAACCATCGTTCTTCGTGAGATCCCTCACAGTGAATGCTCCCTCACGGAAGTTTTTAAGAAGATGTTGGGCAGTGATTTGAGTGGGATGGTAAAGGGTGTCCTGCCATGGGCAAGGAGTTGGACTAGAAGACCTCTAAAATTCCCTTCCAGCTCTGTCTCTTCTCTTCTCTTCTCTTCTCTTCTCTTCTCTTCTCTTCTCTTCTCTTCTCTTCTCTTCTCTTCTCTTCTCTTCTCTTCTCTTCTCTTCTCTCCTCTCCTCTCCTCTCCTCTCCTCTCCTCTCCTCTCCTCCCCTCCTCTCCTCTCCTCTACTCTACTCTACTCTACTCCACTCTACTCTACTTTTGCATTCTCTCCTTTCCTCTTCTCTCCTCCCCTCCCCTCCCATCTTAGAGGTGACAAATTAGACCAACAGAGTCTAGTTTCTTCATCTCCTCATGTTTGTTTTGACAACTGCAAAAATGAAGGTGAATTATGTACAAGGCATCCCGTCCCATTTGGACACAAATCTAGAGGAGGATGGAGCTCACAGCTGGGCTCAGCCTCCCATTCCACCCCCCCCCCCCCGTTCTCTTCGAAAGCTTGTCAGTTTTCTATTACAAAGATAAAATAGCTACCTAAACTGAGCCCCATAACTCAGCTCCTTCTGGTTTCCTTGGGTTCATTCCTTCTGCCTTTGACAGGCAGTGAGGCTCACCTCATCTACTCCAGGAGACATCTCCCCACCATCCATTTTTCTTCCGTTGTCTTCCTCCCCAATCTCCCCTCCAGGAACAGCTGGATCCCTGAGTCCCCTTCCTAGATTTGCCTGTCTTGAAATCATTCCGTATCTTTTCTGTAACTGAATAATTTTAATTTTCTACTCAGTTACCTCCCCGAGCTTCTCACTTTCTAGTTTCCTTGCATCTTAATTGTCTTCTCTTTCAGCAAGACCTCCCTCTTCTCATGTCTCTTGGACCCATCTGTCCCTGCATTTATCTCCTCTCCCCTGGCCAAATGCCCCGGCTGGTTCAAATCTCATGTGTCCAGTTCCTCCTCCCCTTGTACAGGAACCATCCCTTCATTAATTTGAGCTCCAATTTGGATAACGTTATGAGTGCAGAGAGGTTTAATTGAAGATGTCTCAGCGGGGCAATTGACTTGACCCAGAAACTTCAGATTGCAACAAATGTGTGAGCTCCTCTCTCTCTCCCCCTCGCCTTCCCCTTGTTTCCTTAAGAGCTTGATAGATGATGACCACCATGGGGGTTGGAGGGAGTGGGGAAAAAGTCAGGGGGGGGGGGCTAGTGGGGAGAAGGAAGGCAAGAGCTTGAGGACAAGCCAAAAAGGACTTGACAAAGAACATCATCAGCCTGAACATTTTCCTTAGGTAATTTGGGGTGGAAGAGAAGTTCAAGAGGAGGAAGAGGAAGAGAAAGAGGAAGAAGAGGAGGAGGAGATAGAGGAGGAGGAGGAAGAAGAAGAAGAAGAAGAAGAAGAAGAAGAAGAAGAAGAAGAAGAGGAAGAGGAGGAGGAGAAGAAGAAAAAGAAGAAGAGGAGGAAGAGGAAGAGGAAGAGAAAAGGAAGAAGAGGAGGAGGAGATAGAGGAGGAGGAAGAAAAAGAGGAAGAAGAGGAGGAGGAGATAGAGGAGGAGGAGGAAGAGGAGAAGGAGGAGGAGGAGGAAGAAGAAGAAGGAGGAGGAGGAGGAGGAGGAGGAGGAGAGGAAGGAGAGGAAGGAGAAGAAGAGGAAGAGGAGGAGGAGGAGAAGAAGAAAAAGAGGAGGAGGAGGAGGAGGAGGAGGAGGAGGAGGAGGAGGAGGAGGAGGAGGAGGAGGAGGAGGAGGAGGATCAACCTGGGATATTAGTCATGATGATTTAGTTTAGGGTAGGGATAAAAATAAGAAATGACCCCACTGCGCTGGGTGCTGTTCATTCTAGATTAGATCTCTCTTTAATCTTCCACCTGTTGTTTCTTGTCCTTTCACAGCCCCTCAAACATTGGAGGGGTGTCCGCCTGGGGTGGCAGAGAGAAACGAGGAATCAGCCTAGAATCTCTTCATAAGAAATGAACTAAGTTCAACCCCCTTAAATCCCATGGACTCTTATCTAACTCTTAGCAGGTGCTGATCATTAGCTGAGAAGATTCCTGTGCATAGGCATAATTAGCAAGAAATCAATTTAATTGTACCTTCACGTATGGACCAGTTCATTCGTGCCTGACATCTCCGTGTTGACTGTCTCTACACTACGTGTTGTCCAATCACACAAAATATCCAGCTTCTTCTCCCTTGGCCGCATTCCGAATTCTAATAAGATGTTTTGGTGCCTGTAGTTCTACAAAGTCAAGGAAGGATCCCGAGGGAAGCCATCTGAACGGAACTGGATCCAGCAGGAGGCTTCCAGCCCTTCCTCCCCATGGCGGAAAGACAACACGACTGTGTACAGAAATGCATCAGAGAGATTTTTTTTTTTCAAACACCCGCCCCCCCCCCTCAAAATAAAGGGAAGTGAGAGTTGAGTATGTCAAGAGAACGGTAAAAGCAAGTCGAATGCAGGAGGAACCAGGTACTTAAGAAGTGTGTGATGGAAATCAAAAGCAGGGATGGTTAAGAAAGAATAGGAGCTGAGAGAATGTACTTTGAATTATAGATATATATGGAGAGGGATGGGCATGGAAGACACACACCAAAGAAATTTGATGTTTGCAATCCTCCTCCCCCCTTCCTCTTCCTCCTCCTCCCTCCTCCTCCTCTTCTTCTTCTTCTCCTCCTTCTCCTCCTCCTCTTCCTCCTCCTTCTTTTTCCCCTTCTTCTTCTTCAGGGAGGGAGGGAGGGAGGGAGGGAGGGAGGGAGGGAGGGAGGGAGGAAGGAAGGAAGGAAGGAAGGAAGGAAGGAAGGAAGGAAGGAAGGAAGGAAGGAAGGAAGGAAGGGTGAATAGGTCAAGAGAAAGTAGACTGTGAGGGATTTCACGAAGATCGATGGTTCGTTGAGGGCCCTTTCAAGGAAAGGCAGCACGTAAGGATGCAATCAAGTTAAATCTTTATTTAGGAATAAAAGTAGAGAAATATAGGTTCCCTGGCATGGAGGCATCCATGCCTGGATTGAGCCCATTGAGCCCATGGGTCAGTCCCAGAGGGAGGTAGAACAACAGCCAAAGAGCAGCCCCAAAGGGTTCTTATAGGGGACCCTTGGCCCCTCCCTTACCAAGGGGTGTGAGGGGGCCGGAGGGCCATTAACTCTCCCCAATGGGGCTGCAGGGGCCAGAGCCCCTTGACCCACCAGTGGGATCAAAGGTGCCTCTTTGCTCCCATCTGGTGGCCTTTTAAGAAACTGCCATGGCTGGCATAAAACACCTAATAGAGAAGGCCAACAGAAGTAGGACAAGACCTCCACAAAGGAGGGAGGGTTGCAGAGAGGAGGAGGAGGAGGATTGTGGGGTCTTTGGTGCTCTCTGAGCTTGGTTGTTTTCTTGCAGACATTTCATTACCCATCTAAGCAACATCCTCCATGATAAAAATGAGAGAAATTTGGTTTCTAGGACTTACGATGTTACCTACTTGGGTAATGAAACATCTGCAAGAAACATACAAGTTCAGAGAGCCCCAAGGACCCCACAGTCCTCCTCCTCCTCCTCGCAAACCAGATGTCGTTGTTTTAGAAGAGTCTCTTAGGATTGCACTTAAAGTCACCAATGGGGAGCGAACCATGTTCTACAACCATCCGGATGTGATTAATGGGCTGCGGAAGAATTCCTCCTCCTACAAACCGCCTTCCAGCCAAAGGCAGCCCTGCTGTCCATCATCCCCGTCAACATGGGAGGTGGCGCGGCTGGAAGCAGCCGTGGTGGAGACCATGTTCCTCCTCCCCACCAAACATGGCTCAATGCCTGGATGAAGAGGCTGACATATCTTTCTCTCAGGCAATATAGCTGCACGCATACGAAAGCCAGGAGGGTCGACGCGTCCAAGTCGGTTCCTCCTGGTTTCTCTCTTCTTCTTCTTCTTCTCCCAGAAGAAGCCAAGGGGTGGAAGCACCTGAGCAACCAAGCATAGCAATCACCCTGCTCTTCCAAACAGCCTGCAGGGCCATGACGCCAGCTGCTGACATCTCAGATTAGCCAGCTCTGGAGCTGCCTTTCCGAAGCCAAAGAGATGGGCAGCATCCTCCCCTGGCTAAGCCCACATGGGCTTATCTTGTCATCCTCCAGCCGCACAGATGCTTCTCCGGGACATGCTTCTTAGCATCCTCATCGGGTCCTCGTTTCCAGAAGGAGCAGGGATTCGATTAAAAGACCTGCTGGGAAAGCCACGGTCCGGAGAACGGGCTTAATCCTTCCAGGAAGCCCTTCGGACGTCTGAGTCGAGTTAATTCGACAGGCGTTGCCAGTCTCCCCCCTGAATGACCCTTATTCCATGGCAGTCAGGAAGGAAGGATGTGGGGAATTACCATCTCCAATCACAGACCGGTCTAATGACAAGCAGGCTCACATCCTGGATGGGGAAGGGGAAGGGAAGATGCGCCTGCAAGACAAGGAAGAATGGATGGAAACTGACCAAGGAGAGATTCAACCTGGAAATAAGGAGGAATTTTCTGAGAACCATCAACCAGTAGAACAGAAGTTGCCTTCAGAACAGGGGTGAAATCCAGCAGGTTCTAACAGGTTCTGGAGAACCGGTAGCAGAAATTTGGAGTAGTTTGGAGAACCGGCAAATAATAATAATAATAATAATAATAATAATAATAATAATAATAATAATAATAATAATATTAATAATATCAAGATCTTGTGGGACTTTAGGATTCAGACTGACAGGCACTTGGTCCACAACACACCTGACATAACAATAGTTGAAAAGAAAAAAGTATGGTTCATTGACATTGCAATACCTGGTGATGCACGAATTGAAGATAAGCAGCAAGAAAAAATCACAAAGTACCGGGACTTACAAATTGAAGTTGAGCGACTGTGGAAAAAGAAATCGTGTGTTGTCCCGATTGTAATTGGAGCCCTCGGAGCAATACCCAAAGGGCTACCCCGCTATTTAGAAATTCTAAATTTGCCGGACTTGAACATTTTGACTCTACAAAAAACCACCTTACTCGGAACAGCTTACATCCTCCGACGATACCTTAACAGTTCCTAGGTCCTTGGTTAGGACTCGAGCTGCTGAGCTATTAACCAGCCTCAAAGGCTGTGAATCTCACTAAAGATTAACTAAATAATAATAATAATAATAATAATAATAATAATAATAATAATAATAATAATAATAATGTGTTGTCCCGATTGTAATTGGAGCCCTTGGAGCAATACCCAAAGGGCTACCCCGCTATTTAGAAATTCTAAATTTGCCAGACTTGAACATTTTGACTCTACAAAAAACCACCTTACTCGGAACAGCTTACATCCTCCGACGATACCTTAACAGTTCCTAGGTCCTTGGTTAGGACTCGAGCTGCTGAGCTATTAACCAGCCTCAAAGGCTGTGAATCTCACTAAAGATTAACCAATAAATAATAATAATAATAATAATAATAATAATAATAATAATAATAATAATAATAATAATTTTATTTCTATACCGCCCTTCTCCCGAAGGACTCAGGGCGGTGTACAGCCTATTTAAAAACACAAGACAAACATCAATTTAAAATTTAAAATTATTAAATAAATTTGGCTCCATTTAAAACCCCAGAAATTTAAAATACCCCAATTTAAAATTATCATGTCGATAGCCCACTATCGGCTGGCCCCAGAGCAGGGAGGGAATGGGGATTTTGCAATATCCTCCCCCTGGAGTGGGGTGGGAATGGAGATTTTGCAATATCCTTCCCCTGCCATGCCCACCAAGCCACGCCCACAGAACCGGTAGGGAAAAAATTTGAATTTCACCCCTGCTTCAGAAGTTGTGGGAGTTTCATCCCTGGCGGCTTTCAAGAAGAGACTGGACTGCCATCTGTCAGGAATGGTGTAGGGTCTCCTGCTTGGGCGGGGGGGTTGGACTAGATGACCTCCAATGTCCCTTCCAACTCTGTTATTCTTTTATTCTATTCCGCTATTCTGAAAAAGTGATTTATGAGTGTTTTTCACACTTACAATCAATGTAGCATCCCCCTGGTCACATGATCAAAATTCAGATGCTCGTATTTATGACGGTCGCAGTGTCTTGTGGTCCCCTTTTGTGACCTCCTGATAAAGGAAAGTCAAGGAGGAAGCCAGATTCATTCAATGACCCTGTTGCTAGCTTAACAATTGCTATGATTCACTTAACAACTGTGGCAAGAAAGGTCATAAAATGGAGCAAAACTTTCTTTACCACTTAGCAACAAACTCTTGCTTGGCATCATGAATTTTGGGCTCAGTTGTGGTCGTAGGTCAAGGACTGCCTGCACTATATTCATAACCAACCTCAACAAATTCCTTTGTATCACTGCAGGGTTTCAAAATACATATTCAAACAATCTGAATTGGGCAACTGCTTGTCTGGATGGGTGGGATATGGACTCCTGCCTTGAGCAGTGGGTTGGACTAGAAGACTTCCTTGGTTCTGTCTCTCCTACACTAGCCCACCTAACGCTGGTGTAGTGAAGCAGAACAAGGAATAAATGTTACACCAATGCAACTACACCCCGCTTTCGTCTTCCTCTTCAGCTCAATTATTGAAGGTTTTCATACCATAATCTCTTTCCTCCACACTCCGGAGCATGAAAGGAGGAGGGGTTTGCATAGGAGCGCAATTAAGGGTCTTCTCCCCTGCTGGGCAATCTCATTTAGGCAGGCACTTAGTTTCTCAAAAGGAGTTCGAAGGTTGCCTTCTGAATCTCTTGGCCTTTGGTGATAAGGCAAATAGGCAAATCACGGGTTTGAAGGAGCTCGACTGCCACAAGGCACTTAGAAGAGCATTAGGAGGAGAGGAGAGGAGAGGAGGGAAGGGAAGGGAAGATGCAAAAGAACAGAAAATGCAAAAGAATAGAGTAGAGTAGAGTAGGGTAGGGTAGGGTAGGGTAGGGGAGAGGAGAGGAGAGGAGAGGAGGGAAGGGAAGGGAAGATGCAAAAGAACAGAAAATGCAAAAGAGTAGAGTAGAGTAGAGTAGAGTAGAGTAGGGTAGGGTAGGGTAAGGTAGGGGAGAGGAGAGGAGAGGAGAGGAGAGGAGAGGAGAGGAGAGGAGAGGAGAGGAGAGGAGAGAGAATGCAAAAGAAAGAGGAGAGGAGAAGACAGAAGAAAAAAGAAGAGAAGAGAATATGTTATATTTATTTATTATTTATTTATTACATGTATTTATTACATGCCGCCATTCTCCCGAAGGACTCAGGGTGGAGAACACAAGTTAAGAAACAAGTACAATAAAATCATAATTGACACAGAGAAGCAACCACACAATTTGTTTAGAAACCATTTGAAGTTACAACGGCACTGAAAATAAAGTGACTTATGACCATTTTTTTTTACACTTTTACGCTCATGACCATTGCAGCCTCCCCATGGTCACCTGATCAAAATCCAAATGATTGGCAGTGTCCCTTTTGCAACCTCTGACAAGCCAAGTCCATGGAGAATCCAGATTCGTTTAACAACCGTGTTGCTGACTGAACAACTGCAGTGATTGGCTTGACAACCGTGACAGGAGTGGTTGCACAACTGGGCTAAACTCACTTAATAACGGTTTCGTTTAGCAACATAAATTTTGGGCTCAGTTGTGGTCATATGTCCAGGACTACCTGCATTGTTCTATACTATTGCTAAAAAAAAAAAAGACTTGTCCACCCGAGGAGACCTTTGACCTTTGACACAAGAACCAATCTCTGGTCTTTGACTGTAATAACCTTGATTTGATTTGACTTGAGAACCATCCTAGAAGTTAGTCCAGAAACTTGAACGAACACCAAAGCCCACATCAAGAACGCTGATCAAAACTGGGCATTTCAACAGCCTCCAACATCTTACAAACTATCTCAAATATGCTTTTTTGCCCCCCCCCCCCCCAAAAAAAAACACAACTCGGCTGTTTTTTCTTTGAGAAAAAAAATAGTTCTGGTCCCAGTTTAAGCTGCTGGTTTTAACCTATAAGAACTTTTCCTGACACGGAACCCCAAAATCTCTTTTTTGAAGGCCTGCAATTCATCCAGCCCAACGTCTCACATGGAGAGAGAGAGACAGAGACACACAGAGAGACAGAGAGACACACAAAGAGAGAGACAGAGACAGAGAGAGACACAGAGAGAGAGTCACTGAGAGAGACAGAGACAGAGAGATAGAGACACACACACAGAGAGAGAAACACACAGAGAGAGACAGAGACACACACAGAGAGAGACAGAGAGAGACAGAGAGAGAGACACACACACAGAGAGAGACAGAGACACACACAGAGAGAGAGAAACAGAGGGAGACAGAGACAGACAGAAACAGAGAGAGAGACACACACAGAGAGACAGAGAGACAGAAAGAGAGACAGAGAGAGAGAGAGACACACACAGAGAGAGAGAGACACACAGAGAGAGACAGAGACACACACAGAGAGAGACAGAGAGAGACAGAGAGAGAGA